>NW_027110211.1:770743-773227 GCF_000696795.3 Halyomorpha halys
AATAAAATAAAAAAATTAATAATGACAAATATATATACAGTTTATAGCAGGAAGTCTTGCATCAGCCTGGGTTGTATTCTTCGAGATACTTCCTATGTTAAATCCACGGAACCTTTAATGGCTGGTGACAAGAAATAGAATTTTGTAAACCGCTTTTTGATGTAATCATCTATTAATTCTAATTGCAGTTTACCACGCAACTATTTCTTATGAACCAAAGGGCATCAACTGAGATTCTGAGGACCTTCTTTTAGAATGATTGTATTTTTTTTCTATTCGTAAAGAGTGCCGCTCCCCAGACTTCTCATAATTGATGGCCTTAATAATGTTTTGTAAATGGTGTTTAGTTTAGATTTTCAATTTACGATAGGATATAGCATTGCTAATCTTGCTTGTGTTTGGATGTTAAATATTGATGTGATTATTCCAGGTAAGAGGGCGATCCAGATCGGTCATCAAGTTATCTGATTGTTTTTACTTTTGATGGGATTTTACCTTTGACAATCAGCTCAGGTTACCTTTGACAATCGGTCTCATGAGCGTCTGGGACTAAAAACTTTTTAAGTACATTTTTCAATGCTAAGAGTAATCAAATGGATGATTAACGTGAAGTATTTTTCTAAAGAATCAAGGTGAGCCTCAAATGTATTGAGGAAAAACGGGCTGTGTCGACAGCAAACATAGCTATGGAAGCATGTGTGGACTGGATGATGTAGTAAAGGTAAGAGTTAAAGGGGGTGGGAAAAAGAAGAGAATATTTTGGTGTAACTGTAAACAATCCCAAGAACTAAATCCAACATCAAGGACTCAATAACGAGGTCTAAAAGAAGTTGATCTAAATAAAGGTTGGATAAAAGGCTGAATTATGACAAAATATCAGGAATATGATGAGAGAATTTATTATAACAGTATGACACTATTAATAACTCAACGTATTTCATTCTAGTGGTAATCAAAACATGAACCTCTAATTTTCCAAAAAGCCTATCCATAAACAGGCTAATAAAATTTGCTTCAATCGAAAACAGTATGAGTTCAGTAAAATTGTAAGTTAGCCTAAAAGTAATTGTAAACTGTTTGAAAAATTCGACAGTAAAAACTTTACCACTCCTTGGTGATGCGCAGGTTTAATATGCCACATTTTTCAAAATGGAACCTACATATTTTTAGGTTTATAGCCGAAAACTCCTAAAGTATTAATAGTAGCTTGCCTATGCAATTAAGTAAAATATAAAGAATTAAATTTTGCAACTACGGTGAAATATGATTAATCTTAGGTATTTTATTATCCATTCAGCTTAGCTTATAAATATTATACCGTTTTGACAATTTTAGTATTGTACGATGTATAGATGTCAATTAGGACTCCATTTAAATGCGCCCATAAATAGTTCCCAATGATTATTTTCTAAAGAATTGTAATTTTCATAATTTTGGCCAAAATAAATTCCCAAAATGATTATTCCTCGTTATTTCTCCTTCAACGTGCGAAATATCTAATACGGTTTGTAAACATGTGAACTACAAAGACTGTTCAAGGAAAATAAAATTAATTTAAGCCGCACATGACTCAAGGAAGAGACCCATTTTCTTACCGTTGGTACATAAAAGATCAGTAAGGATGAGTAATCTATTCATTCATTTAATGAAAAAAATGCACGTCGAATATCTTAATCCTGAATGGTTGGAACATATTTTTATATTATATAGATAAATCAATAAATCCTACAATAAATAAATTAATGCTAAGCCTTTCTTTTAATTTAACAGGGTATAGTAGACTGGTACAAGAGTGGCAGGCGGTGCAGTTTCAAGTTCCAACATTTTAATTTTCAGTTAGATACTCAAAAAAAAGAGAACTTGTTAATTTTTATTTCTAATCTTTATAAGATTACATACCTGTTGAGGAATATAATAGTTAACAGCTAGTGAGTTGAAATGAGCAAAGAGTGTAATAGTAACGGCTGAGAAATTGAAACCGCTTGCCTTTGTGATCAGTATTTGACACGATTGGCCTCATAAAAGCTCGTTAGGAGAACTTTCCATCGAGTAAGCATTGACAAGATAGAGTAATTAGTAACGATTCTTCCAGACTGACTTTCTCCTTTGATATAACAGAACAGCGATAAGCATCTACACGGCTGTAACGGAAGAGGAGAATTATTGTCTCGCAAAGTTTTCAATGGCTAGGCGAACCTGGAATTCGAGTCTTAAGGAGACAGCACACGTCCCAAGATAGTTGATGTCTTACACGAAAACGCATTCCAAAAATGCATTTTGGTTAGGACAAACACTGGACAGTGGTTATGTTCTACTTAGAACCTTCACGGCGTTCTATCATCATTGATCTTCAACTATCTTGGAGTAATCAAGTATTAGAAATATCTAGAAAATCCATTTTTATCCTTAATCAGTTCCAAAGATTCTGCCAATCCTTACTGTTCAAAACACTTAATTGTTAATTGTCTCCACACTTATTTCCCC
>NW_027110211.1:773807-782005 GCF_000696795.3 Halyomorpha halys
TTAATTGTTAATTGTCTCCACACTTATTTCCCCTATTCTGACTACACTAGCCTAGTATATGGATAACACTTATCAATGGGGTTCTTAGACACACGTATATTTTGAGGTATTATATAGACCTAAAGTGTCTGTACCCCAATGGCAGTACTTCCTTGGTTCTATCCTATTTAAATCACTAAGAAATAATAAATATTCTTACATAACTGAGTTTTTACCATTCGCTCTCTAAATACTAAAATCCAATCTATCACTATTTATATTCCGTCAAACAAAACTGATTTTTTTGACAAATCCTTTCTTGTTCGTTCCTCTTGCTTTTGGGATTCCTAGCCTATTCCTATCCGTAATACCTCGTCTCTAACTTTTTTCAAACATCAGTTTTTATTTCACCTTCTTCAATCTCAATCTTCCAATCAAATATAAATTAGATATTTTGAACTTCATAGCTAGAGCACTCAATACCAATAGCACTCTTATACATTGTATTTTTTTAGGTGACTAAGGTCACAGATTAAAGATCATTTTTCAATTTCAATTTTGATGAACCTTTATAATACATACTCCATAGTCGTGAGAGACGTCGATTTCGGAAAATACTATTTTTTATTTTATCTACAGTATTTAATTATTTTAACGACTACTAGCTTTTATAAAATTATTGGCAGCTTATTTATTAAGAAAAAATTTCATTTGAATCCCATTCAGTATGTTGGTTTGAGAATTTAAAAAAAAAAATGTTTCTTCTATTTTTCAATTTTATGATTTATAATGTCACTAATTTCATCTTGCATTTTGTTTTTTACATCTTGTATAATCATATGGTGTTTCGTTATCTGGCTGATGTTTAAATACTAAACACTCTTCAGCGATTTTCCAAAACTACTAATACCAAAGTGAGTATACTTTATTACCCCATTAGTTTTTGAAGGGAATGGCCCGTGATGCGGCTAACAATTGTTTCAACTATTTAGTCGGCTCACATTGCAGGCCTTATTCAGATCTTTAGTGATTAGTTGAGATGTACACTAATAAACTAAAATAATGATAGCTATGGGGGTTTTAAGTGAGAGTCTCAGTCTTACGAGGAAATTCGAAATAAGTAAAGAATTATTTCTTTTATGATGAATAATTTTGCAGTCTATGTAACTTGTTAAATTGAATTCTTTGACTGTGGAAAACACGAATTTCAAACTGGTGAACTCCGAGAAAAAAACATAGCAGGTTATAACCTTCCCACCATAAACTGCAAAATTTTCAAACATTAAAAAATCTCAGAGTGAAGAAACTACTTTTACTCTTTACCAAATTCAAATAGGCAAGAATTTATAAATAAATAGGGTATACATTCTAATTCTTAACAAAACAAACTGTTAACACTTTTTAAAAAACCTTTTCTAAATCGTATTCTTAAGTTCATAAAAACTTAACCATATTTTTTTTTAATACACTAATAATGAACTAATTCTTATAATTATAATAAACTTATCCCTTCTAATAATAAAATAATTAGTGTTTTCATTTACACCTCCCTCAACAGCTCTGAAGACTTCCATGGTCTAACAGTTGGTCATTAATAAATAGTTGCAACTATTTTGGCTTTTCTTCATCTCAACTTTGACCAACTCCTTCTAATTCACATACGGTCAATCATCAACATACAATGTAAGAAGTTTTACTTTCATTATAGAACTACCCGCCCCTTGATCGCAGACTCCACATTAAATAGCTGGCTAGAAGCTAGCCAAATCCGTTGCTCTGATAGTAATTTGGTACAGGTGATACAACTAACTTAACAAGGCAAGGAATTCAAGTCGTCTGGAACACATTTGAATTCCATGTAATGTTTTTATACGCTAAGATTCGATAGAATATTAAGCCCTAACTCAGAAACAAGAGAAAACTCAAAGCATAAGAAAAATATTTGTATTCACTTTCACAGAGGATTCTAGAATTCTATAAAATTTTAAAACAGCAATAAAGTTTCACTTCAAAGAGTTTCACTTTTTCAAACATTTGTTTTTCTGAACCTCCTGTTTTATTTTCATTTACGTACACCAAAACAGCAAGTGTTTTCATACCATTAGTTGAGTCTTATTTTTTAAAATCCTATGTTAAATCTTTAAGAAAGGATTATAATGGAGAGGACAAGCTACCAGGAAAATGAAGCCAAAAAGACGGAGCTTATGATGAACTCTATGAGCGTGGCAGAAGAGTAGAAGCCAATCACTGTATGCCTTCTGTTTCCGTTCATATTACAATGGCGGACATTCTAATTATCCTCAATGTAAACATTAGCTCCTAGATCGTGATCAACTCCCCCTTTTTAGCGTCACATCCCCTATGAAGGGGAGTAAGGGATGCAACCCTTCTCTGTAGAGTGCATGAGTAAAGGAAGTTATGACACTGGCATGTGAGCACGCAAGTGGGGGACAATTTTTAGCGCTTTCACTTATTATACAGATAATTAATTATGAACAATTAACTCTTTTCAGTTTTATGTGGATTTGTTAACCTACATTACAAAAGGAAGTAAAAGTTCAATAAAAATTAATATAAGTTCCTGAAGACTTAGAACAGAATAATTATTAAAAGATTTTACCTTAATTATAATTTTAAAGATTCACTCAGTGGCTTCCTTATTAAAATCTTAATTCTGTTTGTATTCGATTCCAAGATATATATATTGATTATACATTCTTATATAAATTTAAAATAAATAAACAAATAATAAATAAATGATTGATAAGTGTTTTTTCTCCCAGATGGAGCCTTCAGCATGAACGAGAAATATGTCATGAAAATAAGGCGAACAACGTAAATTCGGCTATCTCGAATTTTTTCCACTCCTAAATTAGAAAGGCGATAAGATAAGTATCGCATTTAATAAAAAAAAATGTTTCTTTAATCCTGTAGTTCTTTATCCCCAGAATCGCATTTACAACATCCGCTCTATTTAATGATTCAACATTTTTTAAAATGTTATCATATAATAATTATAAAATCAAAATTACTATTAGAAAGGCCCAAATAAATACAATAAATACATGTTTGATCATAAGATGATAGAGTTTTTGTGTATAAATGCTCGGATAATCCGAATGTTGGCATGTTCCCAAATCGTAAGCGCCTATTTCAATCTTCTTATTGTTGATTACGTAAATTAAAACAGTGGTTAATCAAATGATTTCCCGTTATTGGATGTAAGGGCATTCGTTCTGGAGAAATGCCCTAGAACGAATCAACAAAATATATAATGCTTGTTATAAAGCTAAATATTATTTTGATGAAATGTATATAGAAAAACACCAAAGTTTAGCCTAAATTTGTATTTAATTTATTTATTTTTTATTACATATATATTATTTTAAATACACATCAGAGGACGTATTATCTCCCTGCAATATTGAATTATAAAACCATAACGTTGTAATAATTTTGATTTATTTAATGTGTCCCTTCACAAAGGTCTCTTTACTGATTAACCTTCGATATCAAAAAATGTTACAATTCAAAAAATTTATAGACGCCATTAAAATTTTGATAGTGATAGTGGGAGCAAGTCCGGCGAAAGGTCTTTGTCCTTTTTGCCTTGATTTTTTTATTTTTTTATTTTTTTTGGAATTTTCTACCAAGTTTAGCTTTCAAAATAATTCAGTTATCTTTTAAATTGAATCTTCGGACAGAATTTATAGCCGAGCTGGCAAACTGGTGTAAATACTTTCAAAAAACATGGATACGCATTTTAACGCAGTGTATAATTTGCTGATCCTGGTCTGGCTTAGACAATTTTTTCCTTTCTTTTTTTTCTCTTTTTGTAAATAATTTAATAAATTTTAACTTTGAGAGTTACGTGCAAAACATTTTTTCTTTTCTTCATTACTTTTTCCCGTTTTTTTCAAGCTTATTTATGTTAAATACGTATGTTGGTGTAATTTAATTGTTCTGGAAGGATGGGTTTACCCTCTTGAACATAAGCCTGATCTTTAAGTCCTGTTTTTCTTTCCAGCTCTTCATTCATTTGCCTGGACGATGACCTTGGACGTGAAACGTACACCTAAATTGAATAGTTTTTTTTTGTTTTAATTTTGACCGCTCTTTTGACAATAAATCAGGATATTGGATCAAATGCATGGTCACATTTTAAGAAACATTGATTGAGAATTTGATGGATTGAGAATCAAACGCATAACTCACTGCTCACTCTTTTCTTGAACTATGTAGAGACTGATTTTTATAATTTTTTTTTTACTAAGAAGTTTACTTAATAAAAACAAAATTTTTTTTTTTAATTACAAGTTATATTTAAGTGTTGTCCAAAACAACTGGTAGCAGTTTCAACAAGAAATTTAAATTACTGTAAGAGATGGTCAGAGCTACGGACAAGAAAAACAAAATTAGTTTTCAAGTGTTTATTGATGTCCAACGTTTCGACCCACTACACTGCTATTCATCAGAGCGAAGATAAAACGATACAAAGTAGGTACATCTATTGTAAGAGAACAAAAGTTGCATGTATATAAAACAGATATAAAGGTGGAAATATAAAAAGACATTCATACACAAACCAACATTAATCGAAATAGTAAGAAAGTTAGAGATAAAAACAAAATAATTATTAACTAACATAGTACCTAATGAGTAATAACAGATAAATACAAATATTATTTCATCCAAAGAGATCTATTAATTAAGAAAAAAGATATATAAATTGACACAGGAATTAATAATGAACTGCTAAGTTATTAATAGGGAGTGCGGGTAGATGCGGGGTAAGGCCTGTGGCTACAAACGTTAAGAACCGAGTTAGAATCCGGCTGGGCAGAAATTTTTTTTTCTGTCACACTGTAGCCGTTAGTCAACTCTTGTGGGTTTTGGAGCCCTCCTGGGATCCACCCAGCCTCATAAATTGGGTACCCTTAATAGAGTAAAAATTTGGCGGTCGAGCGTGATTCTGATTAAATCACCTCCTTTCACAACCGTTGGTCTAGTAACAGTACTCCCTTACAAAGTACTAAATACCTGACCCTTCATGGGTTGTAGCGGTATCGATTAGTTAGTAATATTGAGGCAGTAGTTAAATGTTACACTATAGAATTATAAGTAAAGAATAAATAAGGTAAAAAATTAATAGATAAAAGGTGGTAAGTAGTAAAAGTAATAAGCAAATTAGTGCCACAGGATAAACTAATATATTGTATCTTTTTTATATTATCCTTGATGAAGACCTGCATAGTGGGTCGAAACGTGTACATCAATAAATAATTGGAACTATTTTTGTATTTCTTTACCGCAGCTCTGACCATCGCCTTCTAATTTCCATAAGTTTAATCATCTATTCAAATCATACTTCATCCCAACTCTAGGTCTAATACAGAGTGCATAGAACATGAAGGGAATTCGATAGGCTGTCACCCACTTTACCGTTTATTGAAACATTTATTTCCACAACATCTACATAGCCTTCCTACTTGTAAAGTCAATCGATGACCTGATAAGAAATTTGTGTTTATTAAATATTTATCGGCTAGCCCCCAGCGGCCGGAAAACCATTTACATCTTACCTAGAAAATTGTCGATTTAGTCAGAATAAACATGGATCTTAACGGGTCTTGTTGCGACATGGCCCCGATATCCTCATATTGGGAAACTATGTAAAGCGGTCCATGAAATCTCTTGCTTTGACGAAAAATAAATCGTTCTGAATTTTAAGTTATTAAAATTAAAGAGGACGGTATAATCAATCACTCCTCTATGTAATGCCGTTGAAAGCTTAATTCGTTTTGGAAGACTAACAATATACTTATTCAACGAAAGCGACAGGGACTCAGCCCATATCCTTGATTTGTGGTCCATAGAATCTAACCACTAGGCTTGAGAGAAGTTCTCACCGATCTAATTGTAGTATTTATATGCTGAGGAAATATGGTCTGATATCTAAATTTTAAATATTTTCAATAAGGCAAAGGAACTAGTATTATTCGAACTATGAGAGTGGATTTATAGCAAATTGAATTACAATTGCAAGGTCGGACAATGAACTCCCCATAAATTAATACAAAAGACAATAGGATATTTTTTTTAAATTTATTTATTTTATTTTATTGCTAATAAAAAATATAATACAAATAAAATAACTTTATTAATTAATTCTGTTAGTATTTATATTTTATCCTATAACTGATTAGTATGCAGCGTTCGTTTATAGTAACCCAATATATTTGGGCAGCATTATTTATTGTTAAATAAAGCATATCTTCCGAGAAAAATAAAGAAAATAAGACATAATTTTTTTTGGCCATTTGTTTTTAGGATAATTAATATTTATTGATTTTATCCGAGACGGATACAATTTGACGTAATAGTCCATTTTGTCCTTAGTGGGCAAAATCAACTCCAACCAGGTCCATGTGGTCTTTAGACTCAAGAGTCGATTCATGTCTGATAGAATAAAAATAATTTTTGATTAACAACTGAGCTACTTGATTTACAGTTTAATTTTAGTTCCTAAGCCACGTTAACACAACTTTTGAAAAGTTACAGAACGCTAACAAGCAATGACCTAATCTCTAAAGCTGACGACTCAAAATAAAAGTTAGTTATGTTCCATGATGTATGTTGTACTAGGATATATTATTCATTTCCAATTTTTTTGGAATTGGTGGTTACTAGACAAACGGTCTAAGTTTGTAATCCATTACGAGACTGATCTACATAACTATAATAATTTCAATCAGAGCATGCTAGTTGAGCTTTCGGGCTCCACTAAACCATCGATTCCTTCTGAATCTAATCCTTACAATCCAAAATACCAAAATCCTCAATATTCCTAACTTGCTCACAAATAAAATCGTACTTCTTAAATGTTCCATATGTAGCCAATCTCATCCGAACCAGATATCAATTCTTCCATTATAAAACCCATAATCATCCAAACCCTTCTAATGTAGAAATGTTACTAGAATATTAACAATGTTTCTCTACATGTTTGTATCATGCCATTGTAATCTAACATCACATTTACTGGATGTATTTTTATGTATATGCAGTAGTATGTTAAAATATATTTATAAATATTGGTCTCCCAGTTCCAAGGTTGCAACAATTTTTTTTAGTTATTATTTTGTACACTCAGATATTTTTTCATGTTTTCTTTTCTTTTCTAATAATTGTTTTGTTTGTTTTTCTTATATTTTACCTTACATTTTGTTTGTTATTGTACTAACTAGGCCAACCCCCACTAGGCTATAGCTTGTGTAAATAAATAATTAAAAATGTTATGCTGTTATCGTCTGATCATTCTATATTATCACCTTTGTTATGGTTAATTGCAATAACAATTGTGTTGCTTATATACAATTGTTGAGTAGTATACAAGAGACTACATGGAGATAAGCCAAGTTGTCTCCTCTACACAAGTATCGAGTAGGCTGGGCCAGTCTGCTGCCCTTATCAATTAATTAACGACCCACTCCACAGCTGGATCGGCTGATACCCACATTGGAACGAATCGGGACGGTTCTATTTTGAAATGGAATATATCCATCAAAGTATTTATAGAATTTCTGCTAATTCGTAGCGAAGTGTGGGGTGATTGGATATCACTGCCAAATCTCAAATTAATTCAAAATTTAATAAAAATTAAATTCGAAATTTTTACGTAAAAATATGATTGTAATTTCAAATGATTGGGTAGTTGTCTTGTTTTCTAAACGATTAGTGTTTTTTTTTTTTTATTAAATTAAGTGAAATTGAAATTGTCAGGAAAATAAAATTTTTTTCCTATAAAAATAATTATATAATCATGTAACATCAAAGTCATAATTCATGAATCGATTAATAGGAGAGCTAGCGTGATTTTAAAACATCAAGGAAAAGAGAAATGTTCAGTCGAGATGTTAAGAATCTTTCATTTCTTTATCCATGTTGTTTGCATACAAAATTAGCTGATTGTTACTCAAACAATTCCGAGTCAAAATTTGAACTATCGAAATCTTGAATTTAAATGAACTACCATAAATTTTAAAATAAATCTAGCTTGAACTTAATAATTCAAGTTATTTTTGAGACTCTGATAAATTAAATGCTTGCATTACACAATATTCATTTTATTTTATATATAACCTTGCCCGTTCCAAAACTACAATTTATTAATTATTCATGTTAAATAATGAGTAAATATGTTAAAAGTTACTCTGTTT
>NW_027110211.1:782055-795588 GCF_000696795.3 Halyomorpha halys
TAGTGAAAGTAAAAATCTCACTATCATTATTACAACGTTTTTTTCTTAAGTTTAGCTTTGTTGATAATTCAGTTATCTTTAAATGGAATGCTGCGAGAGAAGTATAATTTTTGAGTGGATAAACGGGTTTCTTGGGAAAATTCTCCGCATACTTTCAAAAAAGGTGTTGTATCTTTACTGAATCTGTTCTGATTTTGACGATTTTTTTTTTTAAATTTAATTCCATATTTTTTGAGTTATACACAAAGAATCTTTTTTTCATATATAACTTTTGTTCTACTTTTTCTAGGTGTTTTTTTTTATATACAAACATTTAAAGGAGAAGACTTTAGACAAATCACATCCAGATCGTTGAGCCATTTTCACGCAACACTCTGTAGTAAAACTAGAATTTTCAATTATAGTGTACTACAATTACATATTACAGATATGGACGGTCAATTGCCAAAAATTTGTTGTTAATTTTGGATTAAAGGGGCTCTAACAAGCATAGACCAGAAGCATAAACAAGCATAGACATCGAAAATATTTTCCTTATCTAACCATAACTAGTTGCTATAGAAAAATAAAAAAGTAGAAAAATAATTGTCAATTTCGAAGGATCAACAGACCCTTTTCTAATTCTTGTCTGGTTTAAAATAATGAATTTCCTTATCATACATATAATCCACAACCAAAAATTTGATTTGGTAAATTTGGCTTGTATATATGTTTTTGGTGTCCTGAAACTTATTGTGTTTAAATTAATCTTTATTCGTTTAAAAATCGCAATTTATACATTATTCAAATTGGAAATAGTCACTAACATCTATATACTACATGCAATAATTATACAGGATGATAGTACGCTGATTTTAACATTAAATATAACAAAATGTATGAAAAATAACTGATACTTATAAACAAGAGATTTTAACTAAATCCTTACGTATGTAGTAACTGTTCTGTATAAATTTCAAAGAGATGAGGTAATTGAAGTAATGATAAAACTCTGGAGACATCGGATTTAACTAATTAAAATAAAAACTATATCCGCTTTAGAAAATTTAGAAAATATCTCTAAAAATTATTAATATATGATTACTAACCGAAAGTTACATCATTAGAGTTATTTTCTAAACGTTATATAAGATTTACACAATCAAGAAACATAGAAAAACATCTAATATGTGGAACTGACCCAGTTATTATAATGATGAAGGAACGATTATTATAATGAAGGAACCGTACCAATAACGATTATATTTATGTGTGTATGTACTTCATGTGGAAAGTAGAGCTAAAGAGCAAAATCACATTAAGGAGAAAAAAATGTGTTTTATTAATCTTCTTAATGGACTAAAATAAATTCTCTTAAGGGACACCCCTACACAGCGGAAATTTGATTTAGCGTCCCGGCCGACACAGTATATTACAAATGTAATATATTGGAATCCTATGATGGAACTACTACACTCTGGATACCAATTTTATTTGCCAACAGCACTTTAATAGTAATCAATTGTTTATACACAATTAATTTATTTTAACAATTAGTTCGATTATAATTGTTCATCATACGTAAAAAGTTTATGCTGAAAATAAAATAATTATCCTTACTTAGGCTGTGATACCTCCTAAGACCTAAAAAAAACTGTAAACTATTTTAAACAAATAACACATCATTTAAAAAAAAGAAATGAAAAAGAAAAAAATCGCAATAAAAATTTTTTTTATTTATTTAATGTAATTTACAACTGTAAAAATAATAAATACAATAAGTAAATCTGTGGAATGTTTCATTTACACTTGACAATCTTGGAAAGGGAAGGAATCACCCGTCGGTGGTACTTCAAGCATTAATTTAAATTAGAAGGTCCCGTGGCCATCTTCTTTTCAGACGCCTCGGAGGATTATCAGGGATTGTTAAGGATGAGAGATTAAGAACTAATAGGTTAGGATGGATAAGGAGTTTGAAATGAAAAGACACATGTTTTAGGCCAAATCTGCAACGGATGGGATGTTAAGGTCTTTGTGGATGAGTTCATTTGTAACGTAATAAAGAGCATCAAGGATTTTACGTAGGATTTTGGATTGTAAGAATTGGATACGGATGGAATTTGGTGGTTAGGTTGAGCCCCAGAGCTCAATTCCATATGTCCAAATTGGTCTGATTATCGAAGTGTATAATAATTTTTTGTAGTGAATGGGAAGTTTAGAGCGTTTGTCAAGGTGTTGTGGATTCCATGTAAGTCTCTTGTCAAGATGGAGTCTAATCTGTTCAAAAGGCGTCAGCGCAGTAAAAATAAATATAAACGTATCCTGCAAATAGATGATTGAGACGAGATGTCACAAGAATGGTATGTCGATTTTTTTTTAATTCATAAATATTGTATTATTGATTTTTCAGACTTGTAAGGTAGCTTAGGCGACAATACATTCATAATTCGATTACCTCATATTTTTGTTATTTTGATAGGGAGCTCTTCTTAAAGAATACATCTGTATAGTGGGAAAAAAATACCTTCTATAGTATCCGTTCCATAGAGATTTTTCTTTGTAAAATATTAAATATTATACTTAGTTTTGGCTGACTTAAACAATGTACATTTGATTTTTAATACGTTCATCGAAAAAATGTTTTTTAAGTTTCAGCGGGTTAATTGTATAATAAATCAAATATTATAACAATTGCCTATAAATAACTAGAACGTGTTTAAATATATTATGAAAATATTTTAAATTCGTTTTCCCTTTCGCCAAGTGAAGGCCGTCCTCTGAACATAAATAGATTGCTAAATCTGAGGGTCAAGGTCACAAACAGGTGTTAGATAAGGATAAGATATCAATTTCTTACATCAAGGTGTATCATTTAAATTTGATACGAGTATTAGTAAACAAATTTCGGCGTTAGACAAAAAATATTTCAAATATATGGTAAATAAAATGTTCTTCAAATAAAGTTAATCAATACAATAAAACCGGGCTGTGCGTATCTGTATCTACTCACTTACTGATGATCATAGAAATTATTAATGATGATTCTTTCAAGCTATACATGAGCCGATGGCTTAAAAAATCAGACCTTGAGTGGTTTAAAATAATTATTTCTAGAACTTATATCTAGAATCAAAAAAATCATTTTTCGATAATTCGAAAATATTTCTTAAACAATTGTAGTCAATAATTCGATTTCTCAATAAAACAAAACAAATATCTAATAATGATCCGGAGATATGAAAACACGTTTAATCTTTCTTTATCTTAACATATAAAAGAACAGTCATTACTCACTGACCTATTGATCACTGAATCTCAAAAACAACAATTACTGTGATGAAACTAAAATTAATACTGGTGATTCTTTCTATCGTGTACATGTACAAGGCTGATTTTCAAAAAATTTGGAATATAAGTAGTTAAAAAAATATTTCTAAAACGAAAAAGAAAATAGTGATGACCTTTTTTAGATCGGAAGTTTTCATTAGTTCTAAGTATTTCTTAAAAATATTTGATCTGTAATAATCACTTCAGATATTTGCAGACATTACTGAATAATTTTTATAACTACAATTTTAATATGTACTCCAGTCCTGTTTATTACCACTACTATTTATTGTGGACATACGATTTAAAATCTATGAGACAAGCTTTATCTTCCAAATGTTTTTGCGATTTAATTTTTTTTTCATCTCTAATTTATGAGTGATATTTTAAGAAAATCAAATTTTAAAAAACTCTCATGGATTCCCTTGTCTAGTGGAAACATAAAATTTACTATAATAATTTTTTTTTTTTTTTTTTTTTTTTTTTACTGCGAATTAATTTGCATTGATCTAAAGAAAAATTGTTGATCGAAATAATAAATAATGCCTAACATCAGCTTAAGTCAAACGGACGCCCCAACAATAGAATTTAAAAGGACCAAGACGAAAATCAACATATTCACCTACAAACCTACTTTCTATTTTATTTTTTTCCTAACTTTCCCTTGTTTTTGTTTTCTATTTAAAATGCAGGAGTTCTAATTTCAGTATGTTGTTGTGTTTGTACATAATAGGTATGGTTTGTTACGGGTTAAGACAAAGCTAAATAAATTGTAAAACACAATCCTACCTAATATTCACATAAATAATTACTAGGATAGTTTTAAATTATTGATTATTATGCATTTACTACAAAACAGTAACTCACTTACAAACACAAATACTTATATATTTACCATTTACAAACCATGGCCATGGATTCAGTACTTATATAGGGTCTTCTCAGCATATAGTTTATTGACGAAGAATTGTAACGTAGTGATTTTTCCAACATCATACTCAACCGACAATTCTGTAGTATACATAAACTGATACATTAGTTGCGGAGAGAAATGAGGATTTGAAGATAAATGGGAAAGAATTAATCGTGAATCTTCTTTGAAATCGTGGCAATCGAATATAGTTTATCTATAACCGGTTACTAATGTAAATCCAATTTATAACAAGAAAATCTCACATTACAACAAAATGATACTGCTTGGTGAATCAGACATTTACTTGTCAAACTCAATCAACTTCTGCTTAATAACATAAAATGAAATACATCACAATAATTAGGCCTATCTGGACATACACTAGTTCATATTCAACCATTGTGTAAACTAGATGGGTTAAATATCTCTCACAAGAGGCTACATTGTGCGACGATTACTATCATACTTTCTTGCGATTTACTACGACAGCGTTCGTCTATAAACTTGATAAGCGTTGATAAGTGAGTCTATCAATCTGCGACGGTGCATAAAAACAACTAACTATATTGCATTGCAAATCCAAACAAAGTGGTTTTGTACGTAAAAATAGTAGACGTGCTTCTGCCAAAATTTTGATTATTCGCACCAAACTGAATACGATACTTGTGACGGATTTCAGAAGTTATCCAACATATTAAGAAATCGCAAGTTCTTGGGACAATAAAATAAAAATCTAATCAACTAATATTATCCATGATTGTTGTCCCCACTGTTGTAGATTAGGTCAGACATGGATAAATACCCTTCAGTTATAAACTCAATATCCACACAAATCCACTAAATAAATTTTCAAATATATTTCTAAAAATCCTGTAATGCGTTTTTTTGTTAGAATATAGTTTTTCGAGATTTTCTTCCATAAAGCGTCTATTTGAGTGCTTCTGAGGGGTGGTTTTTGATATTAAAACCACTATATTTACTTTCTCTAAATTTAAATATGTATTATTGAATATTTAAAAAAAAATAAACGTTCCTATTTATTCATATTCAACCATTATGTAAACTAGATGGGTTAAATATCTCTCACAAGAGGCTACATTGTGCGACGATTACTATCATCCTTTCTTGCGATTTACTACGACAGCGTTCGTCTATAAACTTGATAAGCGTTGATTAGTGAGTCTATCAATCTGCGACAGTGCATAAAATATTTTGTTAGAATATAGTTTTTCGAGATTTTTTTCCATAAAACGCCTATTTGAGTGCTTCTGAGGGGTGGTTTTTGATATTAAAACCACTATATTTACTTTCTCTAAATTTAAATATGTATTATTGAATATTTAAAAAAAAATAAACGTTCCTATTTATTCATATTCAACCATTATGTAAACTAGATGGGTTAAATATCTCTCACAAGATGCTACATTGTGCGACGATTACTATCATCCTTTCTTGCGATTTACTACGACAGCGTTCGTCTATAAACTTGATAAGCGTTGATTAGTGAGTCTATCAATCTGCGACAGTGCATAAAATATTTTGTTAGAATATAGTTTTTCGAGATTTTTTTCCATAAAACGCCTATTTGAGTGCTTCTGAGGGGTGGTTTTTGATATTAAAACCACTATATTTACTTGCTCTTAAATTTAAATATGTATTATTAATTTTTTAAAAAAATAAACGTTTCTATTTATTTTCTTGTTTGCTCTTGTTTACAGTTGTAAAACCTTTAGTTCATCAACCTGTATGGTTCGTTAAAATTATAAAGCTTTTGAACTAACTAAGCCAATAGCAAATAATAATGAATGTATCTCTATTCAGACATACACTCATACAAATAAGTAAACAAATCATATAAACAAACTTTCACATCAATTTCAATTAAAAATAAAGGTTAAAATGTTTAAAAAGTGTAATAATTTGTCAGGAGGCGTGTTCTTTTGAAAATTTAAATACCAACGTGACTGAAGCTTCAGATAAATTTGGGATCATACCTTTTCTATTTAGTCATGGTTGGTCATGGCGCTGGAATGGATTGACAATATTGGCACATTGGAGGTGGAAGTTTTCTAATAAGGTGAGAGGGCGTGAGGTCCTTTAGAATATATTTTTTTTATTAACAACAATCAGTTTGAACATTATTTATTGTGAGGATATATGTATACGGCACAAGAATACATAGAATGTTCGTCTGCAAAAGTCACTATACACATTATCCTATTAAAATATTTTATCAAGTACTTGAATTAATACAAGGAATGAAAGTACTCCTATCAAGTAGAGAATCTTCCTGAAGATGGCACGGACAAGTGGAAACGGTGGCTATATATATATTGTAGCTGCCGTGTGGGAGCACTGGGGTATAAATATCGCTCCATAAGGCATGTACCTCTCTGGTGCAGTGGCACCCACAGTTTTATCGCTCTCGTACTCTCGTCGAGACTGCTTTATATCTATACTTTATCCATCTCTATAATAATAATAGAGGGAGTAAGCGATAGCTGAGCAAGTTGGGGCGAGGGTCCCACAGTGATTGATGAATTTTCACATTCCCACTAAATAGGCCTTCAATGGAAAACTTGGGATATAAACAAAATTTGGTGCAGTGCGCTCATCACAACTTTCACTTATCATCCTAGTTTGAGTTGAAATTAATCCAAGCTCGTTTTGGAACACATATCTCTATAATATTCACTGTGACAATACCTTCTAGTACTAATTTTCTAAATGAACCTTTCACTTCATAGATTGACTAAATCCAGTTTCAACTGTCAAATAAAATATTATTAATATTTCTCATTGCAACAGTATGGCAGAAACATAAATATATAAAAGTTTAATAAAATTTATATTATGTTCTTGAACATCTGTTCAATGCTAAATTGTAATAACATAAATATTTATAATGCTAAGAATGATTTTTGTTTATGATTTAAGGTAAAAGGAAATTAAATAAACTATTTAATAACTATGGAGATATTAAAAGATTGTTCATACTGGCAAATCTGTGTATGCTTAAAGGTAAGTGAAATAAGAATAAGACTTTGATAGAGAAAAAAAACAAACATCATGTTCTATCGAAGGGGCTGTAACTTGCCGTAACTACTGTAATTAATGTCTCTCATTATTTTTATTTCTAAGAAAACGAAACAAAATTTAAGAAATAGTGCACAAGAGCTTTATCTGAAAGCAAACTGTTACTCTCAGATATACCTGTATTGCTGGCCTGCTTGGCACTTTCCCTACATGTGATGGGGTCAACATACCAGTTCAGCTCTGGTTTGGAGAGCAATCTCATTACTTGGCGTTAGTAAACAATAATCAAATCCCAGAAAGTGGTTATGAACAAGTTTATGTCTTTTTTTATCCCCTCGTTGTGGTCATTTTTGACATATGGGGGAGAGGAGAGAGTATCCTACAGGTAACTAACCTAGTTTCATTTCAATGGGAAGGGGGAGTTTTCATTTCGTGGGACCTCCACAAAATAAATTTCAAGACAGAATCGAACCGGCACCGCTGGAGACATTAGGTTGCTAAGGTCACGCCTAAACTCAGCTATAATGGCCTTTACGATTTCCGCTCTAAATTAATACATAAATAATAAAGTTGTAATTTGCAGCGACTGTTGGGATACATGTGAGCATGTAATGTGTTGCGTAAAGGTAATACTAAAGACACAGAATCTTTTTAATCAACGAAAGAGAGCACAGTGGTACAGTACTACTCCAAGGACCCGAGTCCGAATCCGGTTGGGCAGTTAATTATATTCTGTTACTCTGTAGCCGTGAGTGAACCATCTGGGTTACGGAGCCCTTCTGAGGTTCACACAGCTTCATAAAATGGGTACCCTTAATTGGGGAAAAATCTGGCGTTTGAGCGAGATCTCGAAAAAATTACCTCCTTGTACAACCGTTGTTTTAAAAAGAGTGGTTCCTTACAAAGTGCTGAACCCATGACCCTTCATGGGACGTAGGGACATATTATTTTATTAAAAACTAAGAAATTTCAATTTTACAAAACTAATCCACACTTAAGTTCTGTCTAAAACATGTCGCATAAACTCAGCTCCGAGACGATTCAATGATAACCCCCTGAACGAGACACACTTTCAATCCACATCCTAAACAAGAAACATACCCAACCCGTGTAGAAGCCTGATTTGAATTAATTTATTTAGCCAAGTAATAATTAATTTCTGGAATAGTGGCGTTACACCTTTTTTTATAAAAGTGATGCAAATTCGGTAGAATTTCCTTGAAATAGTAATATTAAAAAATGGTGAGTTAGAGAACTAGAATAAAAAAAATCAGTTATAAGTCACATTTACATTTTTTCACAACGGTAATACAAAATAAACTTTTTTTTTACATTTATATCGATTTAAAAAATCATGCAGAGATCGAAAACAAGCACATTACCAATAAAAGAACTTTTGACTGACATACAAAAGGAAGTCATGTCAGAGCTAAGCTTATGAACTTAGTTGGAAGTTTTTTAATGACATCAAATGATAGACTGAACGAAAAAGTACAATATTGCTATAAATAAATGAATCTAAAACAGTAGAATTTTAGAAGCATTCAACAGCTTTTCAGTTCATTCCTACTTCAGAAATTCTACTGAAATTAAACATAAAATCCCAGAAGCGAAAGACCAGTACTTCCGCAACACCTTTTATCAGCTGATTGTTAATAAATTGAAGAACGACTGGACCATTGGGAATCTTGCTACTATTTCCGTCAAGTACAAAAAAACATTTGACTGGCAATTTTAGATGCCATTAATTTTAAACTTTCTCTTCGGTAATTGCTATGTTTGAAGGAGGATTTTGCTCATATAACATAGCAAAACAACCGTAATACAAGAACAAACCCAATTATAAAAGTTTTTAACTTTCCAATCATAATGTCTTGCGAGGTTTGGTGTAATAAATTTAAACAGAAGTAACAGGGGAAATTATATAATAAATACATATCCTGGTGATAGGCATGGACCAAATATTATATAAGATACATTGTGGATAAAATAAGTTAAATCGAGCAAACATTTCGAAGATAAACGATTAGTTTTTATCAAATAATATAAAACTGAGAAATCATGGAAGAAATCCACTTCCGAAGAAAATCTGGAGCTAAATAAGGAATAAACAAGTAAGAGATAGTGTGGCTGCAAAAACAAACAATTGTCAATTTACAGGTGCTTATTGTAGAGTAAACTGTTCCAACATCAACAGATATAGCTTATAGCTCTGGCCGGTTTTGTTGATCAAGGAAGTGTAAGGTATTCTAGAAAGGTTCACAGGAAGGATTCACTAAATAGTTCGTAGGCAATAAAGGCTTAAAAAAAATTAAGTTGGAAAAACAACCATAAATGTCTAATAAACAAATAAGGATCTAATATTAGAATGTTGATGAGAAAAGAAAGCTACCTGACGAACAGTAAAAGTTATTTGAAAGGGGAGAGTGGACCTGTAATGGTAGAAAACATCATCATTTAGTCCTTATTCCAATCAAATAAAGATATGACTTATGAAAAAAAATATTCAAAACTCACGTAAAAAAAAGGTTAACTAAGATTCTAGTCCACCTTGTACTGAAATATTGAAACCACTGAGAGCTATAAATATATATAAAAAATAATTTGAGCATAAAATGTGCTAATGTTTAGTAACATAGCCACTAATGTTTAGTTACATAGCCACTAATGTTTAGTAATATAGCCACTAATGTTTAGTAAAATAGCAACCAATGTTTAATAACATAGGCACTAATGTTTAGTAACATAGCCACTAATGTTTAGTAACATGGCAACTAATGTTTAGTAACATAGCCACTAATGTTTAATAATATAGCCACTAATGTTTAGTAACATACCAACTAATGTTTACTAACATAGCCACTAATGTTTAGTAACATAGCCATCTTCACAATATATCTTATGAAATAAATTAATGTTAACTGTTTATATCAGAGAGATTTTCACAAAAATGTGAGAGAGTGTTATATTGTGCATTTTGTGTCCGACTTCACCGGTGCAACTAATGAAAATATTTTTTCGTCGGATGATTTTAATAAGATAATGTATGTATCAATCAGCTACGATTCCATTAATTTTTTAATCTAAAAATCACCCATTTATCATTTCTTGATCCGAAATCACGTTTTTTACTTTCAACAGCATGCGCATAGGAAAAGGACACGTATTGGCTATATTTGGCAAGAAGATATTTGTATCTCTTTTTTAAGTTTTTAAAAAGAGGAAGGAAACTCCTGTAATGTAATCCGCTTCTTATCCAATGATCCTCATTTTATCTCTGTCACACAATCCGATTCTCATTCCTTTGTCAAAAGGATTGAATATGCCACCAGAGTCTTACTCTTGAAAATTCATTAGTATTTGCAACCTCCATATACTAGCAGTTCCTTTCTTTAGCATTCTCTACCAATTTAGTGCTTTTAAATTAACATCAGTAACCTTAGGGCCGTATTACAGAAAGAAAATTGTAATGTTTTCGTTCACGCATTCCATTTCTTTATCGCTAAACAACACACCTTCTAAGTGCTCATCAAATATGTAATTATTTTTTCTTTTTCTAATGGATGACCTATTAATATTATGACCAATGAGTGAGCGAACATATGCTCGAATAGAATTTTCTAATAAAACTCAGAATAGGTCATAACAGCCTTCACGTAGGATATCCTAGGCTTGGAAGTATATAACGAATTTTATTACATGTTTTACTGTTTCGGTTCTAGATTGTTTGATTATATTATAATTTTCTTGGACCGGAGAGAAAATTAAATTTATTATTTTGATAAAAATCATTTTTTTTTCCTAAAAAATGTCGACATTTCCGATTCCTTTGTGTCATTATTTTTCAGTTTAATTACTAATGATAAAATAAAAAAAACCTATGAATCGAATTTGGTTGCCATGTGCTTGTGTTAGTAGATATACAGGCAATCGTTGTAAAACGATCTTGGATTATGAGATGCGTACGTATACAATGTTAAGAATAAAGATTTATATCAATTGTTTAGTTTTCTTATTAATTGATAAAACAGGGTAACAGCGGTGGGTTGAGATTGAAGATTACTAAGACTGATTTTACTGGAACTAACTTAATGAGTCAGGTTTCTTTTTTTTCTTATATAATCTATTTTCGAAAATGGATAAAATAGCATGTTATAATTTTACTTTTCCATCACAGTATACATTTTTCAACCCTAAATAGTGATCTAGATGGAAAAGAAAATTTGAAAGTTTTGGACTTTTCCCACCTAACTAAATCTGCAGATGAGGGAGCAAGTCATACGTTGATTGATTTAATGGAAGACCAAGCAGATGAAGTTATTTTAGAATTTAAATAGACAAAAGACACACAAAAAGAAATACTTTATTCATCTATGCTGCCCAAATACATCAGGTTGCTACATACACAGCATACTTATCAATCCGTAATCGGACATATATAAATTACATATAATTACCTGGTATATAAGATATAAAGAAAACTATTTTTTTTCCCCTACAGTTTCCTTTCACAATCAATTTCGGTTTATACACCAAATACAAATATTTCAAATCATTCCTTTTTTCTTTCCCATTTCTGCTTCTTCGATTTCACCATTACATAATTTTTTAATTCACCCGATCAACAAATGCGCTCTCCAGAATTCACCCTCCTAGATCCTCTTCAGTGACCCGCTAAAAAAATTCACTATTAGACGGCAATGTGAGATCAGACCATCATTTATGGTCACAGCAGTAGATCAGTTTACCAAAAACAAACAAATAAATACATTTTACGAGCCTAAAAGTAACACATAGATTCAAAGGAAAATATAATAAAAAGCCGGTTACAAGAAGCACGTGAATGGATAAATAAGTTTTAAAAATATATATATATAAATAAATAAAAATAATAATACTAATAAAATAAATATAATAAAACACCTATTGACCGACTGAAAAAAGATTGACGTTTACTATGCTCCAATTAACAATTGATATAAATCTTTATTGACAACACTTTATGTGTACACATCGCATCATACATAAAGCAATTATACATTGCACCATCGAGAACGATCGTTCTTAGTTAGTCAAAAGAACTATAACAATAATGAATCACAACCTTCATTCCAAAAAATTTCAGCAATTAAACTAATTTTTTTCATATTAATCTTGCCTCACATATTATTCATATTAACTGACTATCGAAAAGACATTAAGATGCAAACAATAGTCGTAACTAGTTGAATTGTCGTACCCTCGTGTGAAGGAGCCGACACAATTTCCCTGGACCGATGGGAGTTTGTTGATTGTTTGGAATGATTGCTGTTGACGAGGGAACGATATGGAACAATCATCTCCCACAGTTACGCAAAACTTGTTGAAGAGGCCAGTCACTTGTGTCCTATTATCGCTGCCCCAGATTTCTCCACTCTAATGTCCGTTCGGAGGGTAACGCTTCATCTTCGAATGATTTATCGATCATAAATCGATTGTCATAAAACGATATTTACCGACGGTTCTAAATGTAGCCAAACAGTTTTAGAAAACCGTCCATTCTATAAATATTATATTATAAAAAGTTAGATCTCATTAAGCTCTACTTTCACTTTTAAATTTATATTATTTAAAATCATATAATATAGTTTATATTGATGGCAATAATTACATGAAATGAAAAATGCCAAATATTTTTACATTTTTTTGTAATTACTTTAATTATTTTAAGTTTCACAACTTCTCTTTAATGTATCCATCTGACTTGTCATATATTTATTCCTGAAACTAAAGCTTTACCATAATATTTAACAAATTATTTGTATATACTGTTTCAATATTTTAATTATACCTATTTGTAGGTACCTGTCCTAGATATCAATATTTTGCATTTTTGACATTATTATTTATTCGAAAGGTTTAGCCTAATCCCTACTTGTTATTATCTATTTTGGTCCATATATCGATTACTATTAAATAATCATTTTATTAATTATGTCAGCATAATGTTGAACTATTCATTTTTATACGACTTGAAATTTACATCTTTAATATTTTTAGTAAAAAATTAGTATACACTACGATAATCAGACCAATTTGGACATATGGAGTTGAGCTCTGGGGCTCCACCAAACCATCAAAATCCTCCCGCATCCAATCCTTACAATCCAAAATCCTACGTAAAATCCTTGATACTCCTTACTACGTTACAAATAAACTCATTCACAAAGACCTTAACATTCCATTCGTTGCAGAATTGGCCCAAAACAGATATGCGTCTTTTCATTCCAAACTCCTTA
>NW_027110211.1:795896-834734 GCF_000696795.3 Halyomorpha halys
TTCAAATTTCTACTTTATCGAAATAACAAAATTGAAATATTTTTTTATGTTGTGCTTAAATATTTTGGGGATTTAAAAAGAAGTAGTTAGGTTTATTTTTCTTTAAATGAAACAAATAGAGCATATATCTATTTTTTAAACACGATGTAGATGTGTTTACAAGAATTAATAAACATGAGGAAGAATGTCCTCAATAAGTAAGTATAAAGTGTAAAGTATAAAAAAGGCCAAGGCACTATAAGAGAACTTTCTAACAGAGGATATATTTAGAGCTCAATCTATAGATAGAAGCCTTTCTTCATAAAAATACCTCGGCCAAGGGACTGCCGCGTTAAACACTCTCACAATTCGATTGCTCTTTCTCACTTTCGACCACTTCAAGGCGTCTCTGCACGCAATATATCCTTCATATGTATTATATATCAATTCACTATTTATATATATCCATACACACACGTATTTATATATCTGGGGCGATGACCTCGTTTCCTACCACTCCGTAGCAGTTCTGTCCGGTTGGGAAATATATGCTGGAATTATGCAAGGCTTCGTTATAAATAACATCTGTTTTGTATCACAATCCAGGGCAGATCAAACATGGTGAAAATATTCCCGTAAGTAGCAATAATCAAGTAAAAGGAAAATTAAAGGACTTTGGAGTTTTAGGTACATCACGTACCGTAGAAGTGGGTTGCTTTGCTCCTTAATGGATAACGTTGCTCCAATGACGTCAAACATTTCGTGTGGTTGAGTGTTTCACACCAGTGACAGTAAAAGGCGCAAATGGTGGTAACCTTCCGAATAGTGTTGCTACGTTCAGTTGAAAAATACCTTCTGGTAGTTTTATTTCTCCTCATGTAATTTTTTGTTAAACAGCATACCTTAAACCTTTATTGCAATATAATTTTACATGGATGTATAAAATTAATGTAATCATTAAGTTGTTAAATTCTATAAGTGATTAAGAAGCAAAAATCATTAATCTCTTTAGTAGTCGAAATGTCCCAAAATGTTACTGTGGGTAACTTAGTAGTAGGAATTGGGATACTTTACTCCTCCTTGTCCTCATTTGTAGTTATTCTCTCCATTTTTTGTTTGTTGTCTAATTGATTTTAATTGTCAGCATCCATTCAATATTAGTAATTTCAAATCAATTAAAATATATACATATAACTTCGGCATTCTCGAAAGCAAAATGCCCCAAAAAAAGAGAGCGATAGTACATACGAGTTGAATAAAAGAGTGCTTTGTCAGTCATAATCCTCATCTATTATATACATAATATCAGCTGATATGGCCCTAATATACATATATTATATCTAATTTGGATATTGTTTTTGTCAAGATAAAAATTGAATAAAAATTCCAGTTTGGATAGATTTCAATATATTTGTAAACGGGAATGTAGAATATGTTTGTTTGAATAAAGGAATATTTTTAATAAAATTTTCAAACAAAAATATTTTTTGTTACCCAAAATATTTTTTATGTTATTGGTTCATTTCATTAGCACCAGCTATTAATTCCCAGAGGTTTATAATTAATTTTAGAAAGTAGTACAAAATCTCTCCACGTCTTTATGAACATTGCTCTACTTTTTGATAAATAAAATTTTATACCTAGGTATCAACACAAGGTAAAATATCGCCCTATTCTTTCATTTACGCTTCAAGAAAGTTGAGTTATGAAGTTCAGATTTTACTGACTCCCATATGTGGATCGAAACTACAGAATATGATTTTTACCAGTAAATTATGACATACTTTTAGAACTCTAAATATTGGTTATATTTAAACGTTGGGTTGTATTTAATGCCATGGCCCGATCGTCTTGAGAAACTTTTAGGTGTACTATTAAACTACTAGTATATTATTACTAAATATAATAATACACAATACATACTTGATACTGTATAATAATAAGGTACAACATAATTTTCTACATAGCAATTAACAGTAATAACTATTAACTAGTTTCCGAATCAATAATGAAATATTGATCTAGCTTACAATTTCATAATTAAATAGTTTTTTAATACAATAATAATAAAAAAATGAAATACAAATTCGTTTCAGCTTCGTTATGGTGAATTAAATCAAGGAAAATAACATTATTTAAATCACAAATCTTATTTTAATATATAGGTCATCGTACAGCACTGACTCTGTCTAAAGACGTCTTAAATTAGCCAACATGTTTGAAAAAGTGGAAGTTTCTCAAAAAAGGGTGTGAACCTACGATCTGGACCATTTCGCAATAAGATGAAATATTACAAAGAGCTAGAAAGCAAAGTTAGAAAAGATGCCATGAAACTGAAATATTCTGTGTATTATAAAGATATTAGGTAAGTGAGTAATTCTTGCGTTGCGTTTCCGACGTTAAGCATCCATGTAGATGTATGAAACAATATTCATCTCAATTCCTGTCAATACAATTGATTAGTGATAAAAGTTCTGAATCAACGGTATCAGATATTTATTAACGACTACGTTTTGAGACTCCAGGTTTATAAAAATGGAATCAACAAACAAGAAGACTTGTAAAACGGGCCTTTAAATCCAGTTTGCTACAAGAAAACGTCCTTGTGGAGAGTTGGAGTTCCGTTCTCCAGTGAGCTACGGGCAGAGAGGACAAAACGAAAACTTGGTTCACGTAGCGATTACGTAATGCGAGGCCGCCTGCTCCTCACCGTATCCTGGACCCGCTGGACCTTCGTCCTTTCTGGTCCACACAGCAAGCATCTGCTCTAACAAGGCGACCAATCACTAGACCAATTGGGATATTTAAGCCAACATGATTCGATAAATATGGTCCAATGTGCTCGTTGTGAAAACTGTTTGGAAGCTAATTAACGACTGACAAGCACACCATTGCCTAGCAGAGAGGTCCCACAACTCACAATAGAAATAATCTCACCCATGGAATGTCAAAATTATTCAGAAATTACCGATACTTCTATTTTTACTCATTGAGTATTTATGTATCGATTAATTTCTAATTAATTTAATTATTAATACCTATTAAGGAGTTGTTACCCATTTTTGATGTTAAGAGGACACTACACAAGAACAAAAATCAAAATTAACAACAAAAATTATTTTCTTTTACACATTTTTAACATTTAAACATTTTCTCTAATTGATTTAACAAATGAAAGACTTTTCTTCGGCCTATTCTTCCATAATAAATAATTATTTCTTTTAGAAAGTGACAATAATTATAACACCTAATGCACATACAGATGTTTAAAATTAGGCATAAGCCTTGAGGGCACTTATTCGGGGATTTTCTCTTTCTTTTATTTCTAACATTTAAGTATTACCACTTTTCACGATCATAAGCATTTTTATATGACAATTTTTGTAACGTATCTTTCATAGTAAACACATGCATCTTCACGTCCTATTTGTTTTTGTTTTTTTAATTTTCGTCTTTTTCTGGAGGTCGTTTTTCAATCGTCGATTTTCAACTTAAAGGTCCAATTTGCTGTTCCAACTTCTTCTGTGCAGTTTGGATAACACGTCGAAAGTTTTTTGAACATAAAATTATATTAAGGATAAGTGGTAATATAAACAGTTGATACAAATAAACAATAAGAAATTGTAATTTCCCGAATACATTGGACACATACATATATTTTTAGTATAGTGTTAAAAACGCGAAAATAAAGTTTGTTTTTGTTATAGTATGGTAACATCAACAAAAGAATAAATACTCCTAAAAAAAATATATAAATTTGTAAAAAATTGTGAAAATAAAATTGTGTTAATTTCCATTACTTTTGATATAGACTTTGTATGCCACATTAATAATAATTAATAAAACACAATGTTGTCTCTTACTAAATTTTTCATATAGTTTTGGACATTTCGTGGTTTCATCTTCCCATCTTTAGCAATACCTAACAGGTATTCTGATCTTTCAATAGTTCAATATTCATTTAATAGAAAATTTCCTAACAAAAATTACATTTCATTGACAAAGATAAGAACTCATAAAATAATTGCTTATAAAATTGAATGACATTGAAAAGATACAGGAAATCATTATTCAAAATATAAAATAAATGAATAACAGGAAATGTCTATATAAAATCTGTTACACAAAACCACAAAACCTCTTGTGCATAAGAATTATCACTTCACAAAATATGAAAAATACTTGTATGAATAATTATATGAGCCTTTCAGGCAGAAGAATGAATTACTCCATAAAATTATAAAGTCTTCGATATTTTCATCATCAATTATCACTGAACAAATCTTCAAGAACAGAATGTGAATTTTTGTGATTGGTTCAAATTACTATAGTTATTTTAGTGATTAGGAATTTTAGTCATTGATTCGTATTATACCTCCCTCAATGTATGTGGTATTTGAATGATTACATGTTACATTTATAATAACAACAAGATAAGCATAACGTATGATTTCTGCGTTCAAGTGAACGGTTATGCAAAGCTATTCCATTAAGTGTTATTTAACAACTGGTGGAACTACTACTATTTTAGCTTCTTGTGATACTACGACTTGGAAGACCACACCAAAGGTAGGTGGAGTCCCGCTATCCCAATGTTTACGAGGAATTACGGTAATAGCTGACAAGAACTATGGTGCGCGACATTATTCTAGAAGAATGGGCCAATAAAATGGAGGCGCACGCAATCTGCAAAGGGACTACTTACTTAACTGCTTTATAGGTGGGCTCCATCAACACCTCGTACCATTGCACCTTTACGATCATTTATTAGTGGATGCGTTATGTTAATGCTAATTTTATTAGTTCACGCTAATAATCATTGTATATACGTGAGAATCTCATTGCATATATATTGCAATAAAAAGCATATATATTGCAATAAAAAGCATATATATTCCAATAAAAAGCATATATATTGCAATACTGGAATAGCGTTCTAATATAGTTTCCTTAAATTGAATTGAAAGGAGTCCGTTTGTAGGTATATTCTCCAAAATTTAAATTTGTTTATTAAAATAAATAAAATATTGAAGTCCGGTGAGTAGTAAAACTTCTTTCCGAGATTTTGCGTTTCAAGAGGAATGAAAATAGTAAGAGATTTAAAAATAAAAATAATATTCTGAAGACCAAACTGTATTAAATAAATTTAATAAATTCATTTATAAATAGTGTTAATATAAATTATTACTCTAAATTTAGTTTGTATTTAGCAATTATCAGCAGTTAACAATTATGACACAGGTTGTTCAGATTCCTCCTTTTTTTTAAAAGTTTTTCAATTAGCTGTGGTTTGAATGGGGATTAGAATTACCTACAAAACAAATAACAAACAGTCATTGGAATCAATCCTATTATTATTAGTAAAGGTATGGCTTATTACAATTTTTGTCCATATTTTTGAAATATAATTCCGTTCACTTTTATAGGAACGAACATTGGATGCAAATATGTTGGTTGGATTTTTTCTTCCTGAACACATACTCCCGTTTTTATTTAGGTGCATTTCATACCTTTGCAGAATTTGAGAATATCTAATGTTATTCAATATGAATTGACATTAAAATTAAACAGTCTACCCACAATTTAGTAGGTACATAATTTGTTTTATTGATCCAATCCACATTTATAAATTCTCCCTTCAACATATAATTAAAATAAAACGTTTAAATGCGTTGCATTAAATATCCCGTCGAATTCTTATAAAATTTAAAAAATCTATTTTATAAAGCATAAAAGATTTCCCTAGTATTTATAGTTTTATATATTAGTCAAAGTGAATTTTCTTATTTCATAATTAATTATTTTTAGTAAAGAAAGACCTAAATTCGTATGAAATAAGGTATCATTCATTCTACTGTTTTTTAAATTAAAGAAAATATAATATATTAATCGTTATTTTTATTCTATAATTTATTTATATATTTTCTCATACTTCGCCAACACCTTTTAGCGGACTTTTTCAAAGCAGAATCTCTTCGAAGGGGTGGATTAAATTTTCATAAATACAAAAAAAGAGATAAATTTTCCTCTCGTGGAAAAAATAGAAGGATACCTTATAAAAAAAAAGTTACCCACATATGTGAGATTTAAATTGAGCGAATAATATTACGAAAAAATTAAGGAATTATAAATTTAGTAGTTATTTTGTAATAATAATTACAAATTACAAATTTTAATAGATAATCATACTTTCAGGATAAAAAATATTTTGAGACAGCGGCAGGGATCATAGCAAGATAATTATTTATTACTTTTATCTCCAATCTAAATTTGGTAATCAGTGTCCTGATAGTTAAAAAAATCAGTCATTATTAAAATGTCGCCTATCAAAGCAATGGAATTTTAGAAGGATAAACAAATATTTCATCACGTTTCGCAATGGCCCGAAAAGATTTTTTTTTTTCCAAAGAGATCGAAATCATTATTTTAAACAAATTTTATTCCCAGAAGATAGAGTCATGCCCGAACAAAGGGAACTGGTTTTGGAGTTTAGCTGTTTTGGATGTTTTGAATTGATGGATGGAAGTTTTGAGAATGGCTGTAGTCATTTGGCCAAGGCCAGCGGTCTAGGGAACGCGTAGGTAAATGTGTTTTTTGTAGGTAACTCCATCTATGTGTGGGCACGGCTATCTCCAATCCAACAGCCAAAAAACTATTAGTAACTTCAAAAGTCTAATGACATTATAAGGGGCCTAGCAGTTTTAATTGAGAAGATATCGAAATGATACAATTATTCAGGAAGATAGTGTAACTTCCATTCAATTATTAGATGAAATTTGAGCTTATTTTCCCATTCCTAAGTTTATTTTATTTTCTCTAGGGTCATACACTCAATTATCCATTTGATAAATCATAATTTAAAACTACTTTTGATTATTTTTTTTCCCACATAAGAATTAATTCTCACATCGTTATTCTAAAATATGTTCATCATCTTTATTGATGCTTACTTATAAATTAAATAAAATTTAAAAGAGTCCGTTTCTTCGGGAAAATATAATAATACTATAAATTTATTTACTCTTTTGATTAAAGATAAAAAAAGTTTATAAGTTTGAACTTATCAAAGCAAAAGCAAGTCATTGAGTTTAATTTGAAAATAATTTGTCATAGACAGAATGATTTTGATAACATTATTTCGACATCAGACAAAGAAACATGGAGTACAAAAAAATAGAAACATATATTTGAAAACTGTAACACCTATTATCATATTCAATATTCGTAGTCAATATTATAATTGCGTGCTTGCAGCATTACATAGGATATATTAAAGCAGGAGTGCCGAATCTAAAGAACGCGTGCCACAATGTGGCATCACAGCGCAATGGGGCACCACTCCGCAGTGAGTTTTCACACTACAATGTGACACCACACCGCAATATAGTATAAAACCAAAATGTGGTACCACACCTCAATAAATTTCTTCAAACACCAGTAAATATGTAATAGTTAAGAACATCAAAAAGCAACCCCAATGCAGCACATCTCGTGCCAACAGTCTAAAAAAAAAATAGTAAAAAAGAAATAATAACCAGGACCCAATTTATCATTTTTGTTAACTAACGATTTGCGAATAAATAACGATTTGATTCTGATGATTTGTCAAAATAAATATTAATTGACATGTGAGCATTTTTTTTTCGAAACTCGTTATAAAGACGAACCTCTACAAAAAATAATATGGCCGAAGGCGGTGGTTTGGCCAACTTTCACTAACACCTGTTCTGTCCTCCTTACCTTGTTCCGTTCCCTCTATTCCACGAGTGTTATCGAAATGGCTGTAAACACTATTAAAATATAAAACTAGTGATTAAATATATACAATATAAGTTACATATATAAAATATAAGTCTTTCGGAATAATGGTAATAGTAGAGGAGCTATATATTTTGAATTGCCACAAAGACAGAATTTATTTGGTTCATTCTCATATATTATTGACATACTAAAAACTTTTAGCTTAGAAAAGAATCTAAGCCTGCAAAATGTATTTTTATTTTTATTTTTTTTTTTTTTGACATCATGATTTTTTTTTTTAAATTATTATAAAAATAATATACAACACCTATTTATAGAAAGGTTCATGCTGAAAAAGATTAAATAACTGATTTTAAAAATTAAGAATAAGAAAATGGTGGCCAAAAATCCATTTTAATGTAATACAAATTTGAAATCATTTAAGCACTCAGAAGCGTTATGTACGACACTTTCCGAGATAATTTGTTTTCAAACACTAAAATTTTCTAAATCTACAAATATTGTATGAAACTATTTTGGGAAATATCATAGAGACTGCTACTTCTTCGAAGATAATCATTTGAAACTACTTGATGGTGCATTTACCTATCTCCAATGGGATGATAATATTGGAATGATAATAGACATTTTTTGACAATTGGCGTTGACATGTCTAATAGTTTCTGAGATACTTTTTTCAAAAACCAAATTTGTTTAAAAAAAAAAAAAAAAAAAAATCAAAAGTGAAAATCAAAATTAGAACTCAAATTGAAACATGACAAAGCAGTTTCTAATATTTGCCTTCTCTCATTTAAGTTACCATGATATTATCCAAAAATAAATTCCCAAAATATTGTTTTATCGGTATATGTAAAAAGATAATTTTTTTATTTCCGAAATACTAGACGTGAAGAGAGTTAAATTAAAGTTCAATTTTAGCAAAGTTTTAAAAAACGGTTTTATTAATTATTACTGTGGGTAGATTAAACTATTGAGAATTTTAGCAAATTTTAAAGCTATTAAGCCCTGAGTGAAAAATAGTCAACATTTTAAGCTTTAGTTTTTATTTCTTAAAACCAATTTTTTCAGTATGAAGTTTTATGTAAATGATACCACCCAAAATTTTATTTTATTACTTGATATGATTAGTTTTATTTAAATAAATTAAATTGTATCCAATTAAAGTCTAAAAATATTCTTTATTTCTTTAAAGTTTAACATTTCAGCCAATTCGCCCATCCTTTAGGACAATCTTAAATACAAATTTACATTCACATCAATAATTTAAAACCTTTAAACAATTTATGTGAAAGTAAATTTGTATTTAAGATTGTCCTAAGAGATGGCTGAATTGGCCGAAACGTTGAACTTCTTAAGACTAAAAAGTGTTTGGAAACTTAAATTGAATATATTTTAATTTATTTAAACAATGCTAACCAGTCTTAATAAAGTGAAAAGATTATTTATATATCAAATGATTGGTTTGTCAAACACCATAATTAGAGCATCTTAAACCCTGTTATTATGGAAAAAACATTAAATATAAATTGTAGAATTTATAGGAAATACTCGTACTTATATATTTATATGAGGTGGTATTGTTCGGAAGATGACTATTTTTTAGTAAATTAATTCCAGTGTCAAAGCTGCTGCTTACAAAACCATAACATTGTATTACAAGTAGGTGCATATTAAGGAGAAACATTATTTCAATTACTAGCATCAAATTAATAATAACTACAGGCAGTCAAAAGCTAGATATGTCGGACGTATAAACTTAACAGACCATTCATCTTGCTCACATCACGAAGAACATTAGGGAAGACATATTACAGGCTATGCCCAAGTCAATCGACAAGGGTCATCAGGAGAAGATCGTATCTGGCAAATTTGCGATGGAACATTTTTTCGCAAGCGACCGCGTAGGCAAATTCGAAACTTTCCATCAGTTGCACAAGTACCATTTCAAGAAAGTCTGTGCGCTACGTTTTTTTGAAAATTACGAAGGTGTAAACCTCCGCGAATTCGTTGCGGTTAAAGGACCTATCAAGCCCGACCTTTACCGCTCACAGAACGAATGCAGAACGAGTTGACCCAGCGTTATCCTGCTTTGACCAACCGTAAACTGGTTTAGTTACAGTGAGATAACGGCTACCACAAGCCTCCAACTGCCCACGGCGCTGCGTAGGAACTGACTTCCACGCTTAGGGCAAGGGCTTCTGTGGTTATCAACTTGATTGAACTGAAAAAATGGAAATGAACCAATTAAAAAGTAATAAATACGCATCTCATTTTCTTTAAATATATATAAGAAGTAATCCCGTGCTTGATCAGTTAAGCGCTAGAAGCTTTACAAAGGAGGTTCTGTCAGAAGGTTTTTTGTAAGGAAGTCGTCAATCTGACCTGCCAAAATTTGTAAAAAAAAATAATAATTTATACAAAAAGAAAATAAACAAATTATACCTTGATACATTGAGTAACGTTATTCGTTTTAAAAAATGTATGCTGTAATTTGTTTTTTCTCACAAGCATGTGCATAATGTCCCAAACACTGAGGGGGTCCTGTGCTGTTTCAGGTGAATTTTCGATATTATGCCAAAAAAAAAAGAGGATACCAGAACTAATGAGCAAGTTTCTAAAATATCTCATAGAGTATACTTCATTACCTCGACAAGTTTTAAATCTGGACTCCCATCAATCTCCTCGGTGATGAAATACAAGTGATCAAAAAGTGAGATTAAAATATGGTTTGCATTTTCAAGAAGCCTGCTATAGTTACACTCATGTCTCAAAAATGTTAAGATTATTCAAATTGAAATTAACATCATGGTACAAAAAAGTGCTACTTTTGTAAAAATGGCTCAAGTATTAACTGTTAATGTTTTGTTTAAAGGCTGTTTGATTGTACAAAGTTTTTTTTCACTAGAATATTTTACTACAAGTAGTTTTTTTATAATAATTAGTTTTTAGTTTATTATGAATGTTTAATAATTTGTTATGAATCTTATAGAGCACCCAAATCATTGAAAATTATCAAAGTGAATACTATGAAACCTTAACTCCCTCTACAAATGTGTTGAGGGGTTGGTGAACGGGTAAGTTTGTTCCCCTCGTATATTGATATAAAAAAAACAACAAAAAAACCTGTATTGGTAGCGAAGGGTGTCATACGTCCCCTCCCACAACTCTCATTCTTTATTTATTCCAACCCTTTACAGCCGTCCATGTTATTCCATCATTATCTTCTAAATTATTTATCAACTAATGAGGTAAATCTTTTATTCTATTTACTTATTTATCATTTTTTTTTTTTTAATTTTCTCATGGTAAAGAAATAGTACTGTGTAATTAATTCATTGGGCTTTCATATTATTTATCGGGTTTTCATATTATATAGTGGGCTGTTATTTAGTGTATTATTCAGTTTAGTTATACTTTATTTAATTTAGGGAGATATCATAACCAAAATATGCAAAATGCTTGTCTTATCATTGATAGTCCAATTCCAGGCGTATTCCGGAAGTCTATATTATTTAAATGTTTCTCTTTGAAACATATCTGATATTCAAAACAGCTCTATTTCTTTATTTGTGTTCTTAAATATAAAATAAAGATCCAAGCTTTATTATATAAAATTAATTACTGAGTAAGAACAAATTCTTTTTATAAAAATTAAAAAAATATATATATTTGTCTATATAAAAACTTTGAATCCACTATTTTTCATTTCATATGTAACCTATTAAAGTTTGGATTCCAATATTAACAATAAACGTAGATTATTCCATGTCAATACAACACAAAAAAAGATGATTTTGAGTATTATCATTTCTGATTATCCTTTAAAACTGGCATTGGTGTCCAAGTGGTTAGACGTGGAAAAACATAAATTTCTCTATGACATCTCGATTCGTTTCTAAATTCCTTTCGAACAAAAGCGAATATTAACATTTTGTTATAACTAAAATGAATACTCACTAGAATTATAGAAAATGGAGCCTATAGTCTTAAATTTTTTTAACAATGAAACCACTATCATAAGTTTGCTTATTGTCATTACGAACATTCATTGAATAAATTTAAATTGTTTAAAATACATACTAAAATTCTGAATTAGATTTTGGGTAATATCTCATCTGAACATTATTATAATGTTCTTAGGAAAATGGCTTCAAAAATGTTAAATCTGTTTTAGAGTCCGTTTATGAGAATTTCACAGCTCTGCAACTCAAAAACGAATTGATATATCTCAGTTAAATTTCATATGCTACTAAGCTTAAATTAATAGGCCATTTGTACAAAATATCAAGAAAATCTACGAGTATATTTGTGAGATTTAGACTATTATATTAAGTTGACATGGGACTACTGTCTCACTTATTTAAATTAATAATAATAATAATAGTAATAATTACTATTATATTATTATATTTTTGTGATAATGTAGTATTTTAAGCCTAGTTGTAGTTTCAGACTTATAACTTTTTGAAGGCAGGCAGATGACAAAAAAAACAATTACCTCGCTACAGAAGCGTAAAGAGCTAATTACTTGACTATTAAAATTAATTATAGCTATAAAAGAGATGAAACAGCTCGTTCCCTAACGAGCCTTTTGCCTCGTGCGCATGTGCAATGCCGCTTTCTTGATCGTTTTCGAAACTGTTGGCCAGCGTGTCGTGGGGCACGAGCTAAGTGAAAGCGATATCATGTGATAAATCAATACGTGGAAGTTAATGGATCTTGCTCGTGGTATTTCTCTAACGTTATCACAGTCTCTAGATCTATTTCAATGAATAAAGAGTAATTATTAATGTCTTTATCAATCAAATAGTGTCATTAGATGTTTTATCTCAATATAATTATCAATATTAATCCTTATACTTAACAAATGGCTAACAACCGACAAATGACGAAAATGAAACATTTTTTGTCCATAGAAATAGTTTTTATATATTCTAATTAATTTAAATAGTTCTTCTAACCTTTTGAATTTTTACTATTAGAAGACAATTGATTGTTTTATTTAAGTGTACCAATATCATTATTTTTTGTTATTAATTTTACTTTCCTCTTTTATTAAGAAGCATTATTCTATCTATTTATTTTATTATTATTTTTTCCTTTTAATAAGAACATTTTATATAGTTAGGGGTGTCATTTGTATGACAATACCCCTCATAATCAACTGTTAAAAAATATATATAATATAAGTTATACCAACCATGTAAGGCCCACCAGGGCCCTGTTTCATAATGAAAGCTAATAGTATTAGTTGATAGTACAAGTGTATAATAATACTAATACTTATTTTTTTCATGATAGGGATGACTGTTAGTGATATTACAGGAATTAAAAAATACTAAAGTACAAGTTACTATTGTACAAGTCTGTGTAATTAAATTAATATAAGACTAATAGTATTAGTTTGTACTTTATTATGAAACAGGGCCCAGGCCGATTTGGTATAAATAAAAAAAAAATAACCTTTTGAAGAGTTAAAATAAATATTATCAATCGGTATACACATCTTTCAAGATTGTTGAACCCAAGCTAAAAAGAAACAAGAAAAATTTAGTTGGGTATTCAAACATTACCAGCGAGTACATACCTAAAAATTCAAGTGAATTTTAAAATATATTCAATTCAAATTTCCATTAGTTTATGTCCGTAACATGTAAGTGAACATGCAAGAAAAAGTTTTGAGAATAAGAAATCAACTCGATAAAATTTTAATTTAAATTTCAATATTTAGTTATCTGTAAAATAGTGGAAAGTCTTTTATGTACCAAATTATAATATGAATTAATTTCCTCGCTATATTATTCATTTCTCGTTTTCAGTTATTCTTATGGCTAATGGTGAAATTTAGTTAAAATTAAAATTAATTATTTTATTGCATAAATTTAAAACTAAATCCTGTATTATGAAATGAATATTTCAGGAAATTCATATTTATCACTAATAATATTTAAATGTATTCCTATTATTAATAAGTTCACTTGTTCTATTAAATAAAAATATATAGTTTTTAAATAGATTAATTGGTATTGATTAAATTCTCAACAGTCTTTATTATATCAACAGTCCAACGTTTCGGCCAATTCTGCAATCCTCAAGGAGAATCTTAAATTTACACCTCATATCCAATTCTTTAAAAAAAGTTTTGCAGGTTATTCTGCCTAGGCCATTAATTACAAGTTAAATTATCTATTTCGTCATAATTCCATTAATTTTTAAACTTTTTTTTTTTAGATTGACTTAACACTATCAGCTATCATAATATCAACTATCAGTGTTAAGTTGATCTAAAAAAAAAATATATAAAAATTACTGAAATTGACAAAATAGAGTAATTTGACTTGTAATTAATGACCTGGGTAGAATAACTTGCAAAACGTTTTTTAAAGAATGGGATGTGAGGTGTAAATTTATATACATTTCGTATATATATATTTTATTGTTATTCGGATCTGGGTCCTACTCAACAGAATTCATCGCTATTTCAAAAAGATAATTTAAGATTTTTTTTTTAAATTTAAAAATGATCAAAACAGTGGCAGAATACTAACCACAACGAAGGTATGTCTTGGTAAAAATGGAACATATTATTTTTAAACTGTTATTTTTCAATCTACAGTCTATAAAAAAATATATTCGTACAAATAATGCGGGAATTCGTATACTTGCAGAACATGAGGTAAAGATATTACTCTCTTAACTTCGGTTCCATGAAGCTGGATATTAACGCATTGTAACATTTTTTGTTAGTTTTTTTATTATTACAGTACGAATATTTTTTTACAAGATAAATTTACAAACTTGGTAGTTAATTGGGTAAGTTTTATTGGTGAACATTAAAGCGAAAAATTATTTGTTTTAAAAATCACGTACTAGAAATTACTAAACATATTTTTTTTCCTAAATCCTTTGTGTATGAATTATTTATTTACCCACTGTATATAGCAATTAATGACAGACTTACGTAGTCCACAATTTTGCAAACGATATATATAATATTTTAAGAAGCCTAAGCTAAAAACATTTAAACAAATTTGTTGACACTCAAAATTACACAGATCCAGTTCTCATCATCACATCTCTTCCGAGTAAAAATTTTTGTTTAATAAAATCAATATTATTTCAATTAATACTGAATACTTAACTAATAAAATGAATAAAGCAATTAATACAATGATATTATCTTTATAAACGAACATCTGCAACGAAATCAAAAGGTCTCTCATAGCCAATCAGAGCGAACCTGCAACTGCGCATGAGCGAAAAAATTGGTTTTCTCTTCACATAGGCGTGCCCTTGACCTAACTTCTGCACTCAAAAATAAAACCAGAAAGTTGTGTACATATCAAGATCATATTTTTATATTAAAATACATTTATTTGACCTCAGAGCTATTATTTCTTAAACCTATTGGACTAAAAATAGGTATACAAATATCTTAATAAAAAAATAATAAATATATATAAATCTTAATATAAATATAAATACCACTTATATACCAAAAATCATAAACACTGCGATTATATGATAATTTGCAATGAAGTTAATATTTCTTGAATATCACTAATCTGTAACAATTTATAACATTCAATCTTAAACATTTCTCGACCTATATCACAATACAATTTACACATACAATAACATGGAAACAGCCATTTGTGCTGTTATAACTCTAGTACAAAAGGCGTGAGTTGGCACAACAAGATACATAATACCTGAAGACAGGGATATGTTATACCACTCAGGACACGGACTACTCCTTGAGGTTCCATCTTGTGCAGGAAGGAGCAGAAGAATGGTCCAGAGACATCGTGAGCTAGTCAATAGCAAGGTTGTTGGAGGCGCAGCCGTGTCAGACATGCGCACATCCACTATGGGGACTTCAGTGTTTATATCTCGTCGGGAAATCAATACGGTCAATTTTGAAAATATTGCCTACAGATATAGAATATTTTTATATAATAACGTTGACTATATTTAAGATAATAACACTCAATAAACAAAAAGCGCCAGAACTCAAGGAACCTTATTTTTCCAAAATACAAGGTTTTGAATAATTAAAACCCAGATATCAAATTTAACAAAAATTATTCCATGTTAAATGCGTCTCTGCTAATGATTACCTCTAACGATTACTATTTTTATTTTATTTTTACTTTCACTTACCGATATATGGTATATATATAGTAAGGGGATGAGCGGAATTGAGATGGTGCAAAATTTCGAATTCGTGGTTTTCGACGAAAATACACGTTTTAAGTCGAAATAACCAAGTCTCCTAAAATGAGGTGTGGGTGGGGAGGGGGGAGGAGAAGAGGTGTGAATAGCCTGGCTAATACAACGAAAAGTCGTATTAAAATTCAACTTAAATATTTAGGGCATGTGTATGTCAGGAAATTCACAGAAACCTGTTCTTTTAAATCGACTAACAACAGTTCCACTTTATAGATTCGATTTTACGCTTTTTTAAGATTTTCTCAAAAACGCCTCAAACGACTTTCATTAAACCCGGTAAATCAACGTACAACTAAGTAGACTTTAATACCAGTAGGTGTTATCCTCATTGAAATAGTTTAGCAGGTCTTAAATTTATTTTTAAAAAAAAATGTCTTCCTCAAAAGTATCTTTAATTTTTCTTATTTCAAATAAATAACCAGTTGTCATTGTTAATAATAATTAAATACATACTATTACAGAATTTGATATACAAACAAAGGAGAAAAAATAGAATAGTAGAGACAGGAGTTCGAATCGGAAAAATCCTATGCCGATCCCTTCCGATCGCATACAGATGTACACAGCTTTTTTATCTTTTGTTAACCCGTTGTATTCATGACAAAGTCAATATTCGTTATTTTCACATTCAGGAATCTTAAAACACGAATGTTCATAGTAAGTGAATGTTTTGACTAGCGCGTTTCGCCCCAGTCTTTTTTTCATTAGTTTTTAAAACTTATTTAAATTTCCAAAAACACCGATACTGAATATTGAGGTGCTAAAATAAATAAAAATAATAACTAATTTTAACCTATTTCATGTATACAATTTTTCGGACAATTTCCTTCGGCCTTCTTCAAGGCAATAACAGTTGCAATTCAGTTCAGGTTGTCTAACAAGAGCATTCATAATTATGCAGATATTGTTGACAGAGGACTAAGTGTAGATAATTATAACTGGTGGTAAAATAAAAATACACATAAAACGAACTCATTTTTAATGTTTTAATTAAAGTCTCAGCCTACTTTTGCTTCCTTCAGAGCAAAAGAGTGGAACGAGATCAGATAGTGTTGTCAATGTAAAGAGGTGATATTTATTATCTAACCATCCCACACATTTAACAAATAATATAAATCTGTACTATGCGGATCAACAATAACTTTTTCTGATAAATTTAAATAAGTATCATTCCTTATAGTATACAATTGATATAATTATATTAATGCTGAAATTGTATAAACTTAGGATTAATGAGATATTTTTAAATATGGTTTGGTTGCTGTATAAAGTCGGTTATAAAATGTTTTTACACTAGAAAGTTTTCTTCTTGTTGTATTAGGATTTTTAAGAAAACTCCCTCCTATCTTTATTTCACACATTTCTTAAACAAATCTTCTCCCACCCCATCATCAGCATCAACAATCTTATCAGTAGTAACAATGTCATTTTGATTTACATCCATAATTATATCTTTAGTCCTTAATTCAAATATTTTACATGGTACACTACCTCTAAGTATTTTAGTTTCACTATTACAGCAGGATATCGGTTTCTAATTTTATTTATTATTTAGATGTATTTAGGAACTGTTAACAAAAAAGTAATTATAGTCTTTAATCGTATTTAAAATGGAATTAGTTAAATACTTTACAATGCTCTACTGTGTGTTATAGCTTTGCCCAGTTAAAGCTCGAGGCCAGGGTAGGCCACACTAAATACACATGAAATCGTAAATTTAATTTTAATAGAAATTTTTAAATTTAATTTTCATCCCTTTAAGGGTTTTTTTTTTAATAACGTTCAATGTTTTTATTTCAAGTTTTTAATTTGGGCTATTTATGTGTGATATTCAATACACAGTAAACCTAAAAATAAAATAACCCCAAAGATTAATAAAATGGAAATTTTAGGTGATGTAAAAGTCATGTTTCAAAATATTACAAGCATTAAAATGTTTGAAAGGGGTACTATCATCTTTCTCATGTCTGGTATATCATTTCCAAAACAGAAAAGCAATTAAATAATTGTCAATTATTATGGCAGATAAGAATAAATATTCAGAAGTCGATATAAAATAAAATAAAAAAATGTTCAATAGCTATTTACTACTACAGATATATATTTAAAAAAATAAAAAAATCTGTGCCGCTATACAAATCATGAAGGGTAAGGAAGTACTCTAACTAGACCAACGGCCGTGCAAAGAGGTGACTTCATGAGGCTAGGTAGACCCCACAGGGTTGACTCAAGGGCTACAGGTAACAGATATTAATTATCTGCCACAGCCGGATTCGAACATTGGTCCTTGGAGTTAGTAGTCCATTATATAAATACTACTACAAATACTGACACAGAAAATTTTGTTTATATCTAAGGACGGGATTTTTATGTTTTCATGATATTTTTAAACTAATTTTATTTAAAATATTACACCGCTTTTATATTTTGTTAATATATTTTTCTTATAAGGACATATTCTATCCCTTATTTCCCATTGAATTTTACAAATTTTAAAATATTTCACTTTTTTTTTTTTTTTATAATTACATATTTTAGTCCGTATTTATACTAATTTAAACGTTTTTTTTTGTAAATTAGAAACGAAAAATAAAATGATAACACAGATACTTCTCAATTATTTTGCGGAAAGCCTAAAATAAACTTTATTAATTATATGAAAGTTTATGAGCTCGGTATTAGGAATTTTGATGTTTTCAAGCAAAAAATCCAAAAATCACGGATATTGAACGAATGAACGAAACGGGACGTGGAGCGATTTTTTGGTCGATATAATCGAACAAGATTTGTTTTTGAAAACTTGCAAATTTATTAATATGGATTACGAATTAAAAGCCATAATAGTTAAATGTATTTTTCTTTTTTAAAATTTCCTTTTAACGAATTAATTATTAATTGTTAATTTTCATGATTTTTAAGTTGAATTTTCCCTTTGGAATTTTTTTATATTAAATATATCTATGTTATTACTACATATTCATGTAAAAATAAACATATATTTTGACCTTTTTAGCATATTAAAATCCTATCCGTATTTATAATCTTCATTGATTTATCGGTTGTCGGCTAAAATGCTCTTCAATGAATAGCATGGGCCATCGGGATGTCCTCAAAATCCGAATCGTCATCAGGACAAACTCATTGAATTTCATTTCGAAGTTTGATTCAGTGTCAAGGACAAAACTTGATATATTCGGCCATGTTTTGTTCCTCTCTTTTTCCTTCCTCCCAAAGTCGAATGTGTTTCGCTCTGAAGAAAACCCTAATGGCGCAGTTAATAATAACCATTCAGTCCTCTATAATTATAACTTAGCATTTGAATAGTTGAGATAGTAATTTTCTGATTCATTTAACAATTGAATTAATAATAAAATATCAAGGTTATTGATGAAACTATGTTTGATTAAGTTCCTCTCCAATTCTGAGTAAAAGATTATGCAGAGATATTTTAAATTGAAAAATAAAGGTTAAATTTATAATTTGGAATAGAGCTGAATAAATGAAGATACTAATTGGTATACCAAAAAATTAGTGGGTGTGACGTAACTCAGACGCCTCAACTACACTGAAGTCAAAAACGGAACTTAGTTTTATTTTATTTTATTCTTATTTCTTTATGTATATATGTTGATTTTGTTTCTTGTTTTTATTTATCCATTAGTATATATACATATATATAGACTATGTAAAGTCAGTTATGTATATCCACTACGTTAGGGCCATCTGATAATGATCCGAAACATTTATCCAAACATTGTTGAGAATATTTAGAACAAAAATAAGATGAAGACAGTTTAAAAAGCATGACTTGGCCATTTTATTCTCTAGGTCTTAATCCTATAGAGGTGATTTGGAAGGAGCTTGATAAGGTCAGGGGTCACACTCCAACTTCACAATAAAACCTTTGGGATCTCTGGAAAAGTTTGAGAGATAATATGACAATTGAGAAGTTAGAAAAATGTATAAAAAGAATGCTACAAGTCGTCAAATCCGTTTTGAAAAGGAGTTTTGATGGAGGATTTTCCGATAAAAAAAGCTATAATTTCATTTTTTTTTTTCTATATTGAGCTGAAATTGTAATTTTATTTCCGTTAGCATATACTAAAAACAATTTTATTTTTATCTTATATGGTCCGAAATGTATTGAATTTTCTCAAAATATGAGGTGGTCCTGATATCAAACCGGCATTAACATATGTCATGTGTATATGTGTAATACATATATATATATATATATATTAGGAAACTATTGGAAGGTTCCAAAACAAAGCCTCTTAGAGTTAAAAAGCAGTAAATAACTAACCTTATCGCCAACTCACTATTAGGAATGAAAAATATAAGGTCATATTGATGTACAGCAATTATAGCACAGCTCAAATCAACACCCTAAAATGTTCTACAAACCAATTACCAGTTATCATACCAAAACAGTTCAAGATATCGTCATTGTAGAAGAAACGTTTCTTACCTAAAATAAAAATTTTAAATTTTAACAAATTTGAGACATACACTACATTTTATTCAAAATTTTCGGCTGAAACTGTTTGACAATAATAGCCTAACAACATTCTTAAGGCAGATATTTATTTTTAATTAATAAAACTATATATTCTGGAATTTGACGAAATTAATTTGCTTCAAGTTTCTTTAATGTAGGAAGAAAAAGCAAACAGTAGCAACATTGAGGAAGAACATTATGGTTCAACAACAAAGACCCAACACTAAAACTTATGTTGATCGCCCTGAATAAAAATCTAATCTAATCTAATCTAAAACTTATCTCATTAAAGAATCTAAAAAAAAACAAAAGCAATTCACAACCTACAGTCAAGACTATTATTTTTTCACTATAACATTTGTAAACTTTTCTCATTTTTTTTTTAATTTAAAAGCCAAGGCTGTCGAATTTTTATTGAAAAAATGAGAGATAGTAAACACAACAATCATTAACAAAACTTAAGAATAATTAATAAAAAATAAACAAAAATGAAGCACAAGATAGAATACTCTCTTTTTGGTCCTTTCGTGATAACGACCTGGTTATGGAACTATCCAGAACGGAAATACTACCCACATATTTTTGAGCTACTCCGAAATCAGTGCTATAAATATATCATTTCAATTTTCATGTTTATAGACATCGTACCATTCCGTAAGTAATTCTGTGTTTGATAGCATTAAAATAAAAATATAATTATGTTTTATAACCTATTCAGAAATTTTTTAAAACTTGTATATTAAATGTATTGTAATTGTATAACGCATATACTTATATGTCTAACTATTTTGTTTTTATATAAATACAATTTGTGTTCTATTAGTTCTTATTGTTGTATGCAAAGAAATAGTTAAATTATATTTATATGAAAGTTATTTATTTATTTTTAAGGCTTTATAATGATGATAAATTAATAATAAATAAATACCTTATATCATTTGCCTGAATTTTCACCGATTGGCCACACTCTGTAATAAAGTAGAAATAATTAATGTTTTAAAGGGTACAAGAACAAAATTAAAATGTTATATTTTTTATTTATAATAATATTTAACATCTTAAAAATAACATTTGATCATGCTAATAATGAAAAATAAACTTGTAGATAGTGCTATGATAAAACTCAAATTCACTAGGCTACCAACACTTTCAATTCATTAAGGCGGTACCTGATGCTGATATAAAAAAATAAATTAAAAAACCTCCAAAAAATAGACAAAAAGAAACACAAACAATGTTTTTCATTAACTTTATTAATAGCTTCTTTTTCGAGCATTCATCAGGTTAATGTACGACTCGAGAACCAGATGTTCTGAAACTCATCCGTTCTTTTTTTTTTTAATTTATTTTATTTTTTTTTGTCTAAACCCGAGAACAACGCCCTTGCAAAGCGCTATTGACCACGTAAACTGCTTTGAAAAAAAAATTATAAAGCACTATATTTTTTTAATATATTTGAGATCCATCTTCTTTTGAGGAAAACTGTAAACTTTTTGGGTAACTTTTTTCGGTAAAATTGACTGGCCGTAAGTGTCAATTTATAGAAGTCCATTTTTCACATTTTTTCGATTTTTTTAAAAATGGCTCGAATGATTTTTATTAAAGTTTGTATATCAGTTAAGTATAATCTTCATTGAAAACAAAGCATAGAAAGATTTTAAATGTCGAGTTAAAAAAACAAACTCTAAATTACCTTTAATTTCGTTAAAAGAAACATTCAACCATCAATTATTGTTATTAGTGATATAAAATGGATAAATAGGAACTATAGAAGAATTTGTTTATGGATAGAAAAGGAAAAATTGAGACAGGAGTTCAAATCAAAAAGTCGAAATGACCGCATTTATATATATATATACTAATTTTTATATAATAAAAGTTTTTTTATTCAAAAACAAAAAAAATAATAATGAAAGGTCAGGGGTTCAGTACTTTGCAAGGAACCACTGGTTTTTTAATAATGGTCATACAAGGAGGTGATTTTTTCAAGATTTTTCCTCGATTAAGGATACCCACTTTATAGAAGCAGAATGGGCCTCTTGAGGGTCCCGAACTCACAGTGTTGACTTAATTATCTGGCATAGCTGAATTCTAACTCGGGTCCTTGGAGTTAATAGTGCCTCTTCCTTACACAGTGGGCCACCCCGCTCCCTGAATTTAATAAAGGAAGTTTTATCACCACAACAATTCAAAAAAGTAATAAATAATGTAAAAATATAGAACATGAAAGGATTCGATAATTAACTAAATGGTTATTACATCAATAGTCAAATTTTACTTTACCTTATCTTTATATGTAAGATAAAGGAATAGATACTTTAAAACATACAAGACTAATTCCATTTCAAAGCCCTAAGGTGAAAATTGAGTGGTGCGTGCACCGCGACGAATTGTTTTATATTATTATCTTAAACCACATAAATATAGATTCTAGTAAATACTAAATTGTTTTACAGTGTCCAGATCAAATCATTTATAGTTTATATAAACCTAGACAAATTTAAAGTATAAAGAATTTAAACTTAATAAAATATAAATTTATAAAATATTTGTTTATGCGAATAGAGTTAATCCATTAATCTCCAAACGTAATTAAATTTCTTATCAATAATTAGCCTGGACTGTTTGGAACACTTGATGATTCTCTTGAGCACGCAGACATAATCCACTGGGGGGATCCTATTCCAGACGCAGCAAGAGATTTCTCCAGCCGGGTAAAAAAGGCAAGGTGTCAAGGCCGCCGAGTCCCTGCCTGTATATTGTGAAATTTCGCCTTCATCGCAAAATGTTATTGTTCGCTCGCAAAAATGTTTCGCTAACTGTGACGATACCTACTCCAATATATCGTAAATTGAATGTGTCGATTTGTCCTGAAAGATTTTATCTCTCCCATGTATTCGGGAGATAACTTTTATTCTTGTTTGTCTTGTTTGAATGTGAAGGACATCACTTGGAAAAAATTTCCCCAGACATATTTATTCCCAAATATTTAGTCCGAAGATAATTTAGAAAAGTAATTTTCTAATTACTCATAAGAAGAAACGATTGTTATTGTAATCAAAATGAGAATAATATTTATCGCGGGGAAAGAAGAAGGAATTTATGATGACAGTATTTAAAACTTTTGAAGACGATAAATTAATTAAACATCAATTTAATCAAAATATGGTAAAAAGATAAATAATAAGATATTTTATTTTTCATTGAATATGATATCCATCAAGAAAGAATCAATTTTTTTTTTGTTAATACACACTGAATATTGTTAATAACTACCTCCAAGGGACCAGATGTATTCGGCCATTTTTGCTGATCGTCATTAAACATCGTGTAAATGTGAAATACGAATTTTACGGATCCGGAAATATACTACTGGATAACCCATAGATCGTAATATCTGAGGTCGTTATAAACCATATCCAGTGTATTTCATTATTTTTTTTATTTTACTGAATATGAGTAATATCAGTTAGCAATTATTATTAACAAATGAATGATTATGCTGAACCAAAAACATGTTATCACAAAAATAACAATTAGTTCAGTAGAATAATTTTAAATAATTGAATTCACGTTATTCTAATCACTTTATAATTTATTAGTAACGTTATGTAAATCATTTTAATGTAAAAATTATTTTTTTTAATCTGTCATTACTTTTTTTTAGACTTAGAGGTGGCAGTAAATTCGGAAAACGTCGGAGGAATGTTTGAGTTCATTTTTTTTTTCCGTAACTCCTTTATTAAAAATAATAATATTAATATATACCTAATTATATATAAACGTAACTGGTTCCCTTTTAAGTTTTTTTTTTTTTTTTTTTTTTTTTCCATATTTATGATTTTCATTGATAGTTTTTAGCATGGATATATATTACGGTCCTGCACTGTTTCTTTCTTCTGTAGTGGCCTACATTTTAAGGAGTTTTTTACTTGTATTTTTGTTGTAGTGGGCGTTCTTGTTTGTTCTAATTTTCAAAAAGTCAATTAACTATTTACTCAAGCTGAAATCAATCGGGAATAGACTCTTAAAAACTTTAATTAAATTTCAATGAACGTCCGAATAATAAATAAATTATTCATGAAGAAATTAAATAAATAACAAAACAAATACGATTCATGTTTTTGTACTATGTTGGTTTCTGAATTGGAAGAAGGTTTTAAAGAAAAAGAAAGTTAATTTTCGCAAAACTTTTAATAAACAATGATGTACTGAAAAAATTAAAAATGCAGAATTACTTTATTTATTTTTGTAATTATCCTTGTTTTGGCTTCGCCATAAGTTGATAAAAAATTGAGGACAATCCACAACTATTTATTTAATTTTCCTTCAGTTGACTAAGACAATATTCAATAATTTTAAATCCAGATTAATCGTCAGTCATGCTATTATGCTCCTAAACTAAAATTCAAAGGGAAGGACAAGTTAGTGATGGACTAAACCGTGCTGAAACAAGGTTTTTAAACAAATATCTAATCCTCCTTGAAAGGTTAATCGTTGTTATAACAATATCTATAGAAATGGAAACAGTTTCGCACATTGTACCCAATATTACATATTCAGTATTGAGCAATAAGACAAAACTGGTTTGAATGCTTACTTCAACAATAAGGACCTTGATAAAGATTATTTGGACATTTGCCGAACTCTTCAGGTTTACTGAATCGAAAAGCTAGTAGCTTTTTTGGACAGCTGAGAAGCGCGTGAAAAAATGGTAAAAAAGTAAAACGGGTGAAGTACAGCTTTGGCCGTGAAAATTCGAAAAATAAAAAAGGACCTGACCGTAATCTGGAAACTCAATCTTATCTGTTCTAATAATGAAATAATAATGACCATCTTTTTGAATATGCAGAAGAATTCTGACTTAAGCTAGAAGAACTGGTTTTGTCATTTTTGCACAGGAAAGGCATTCCTTAAAATCTTAAAGTTAAGAAGAACATGTCTAGAATATTGACAACTTTAAATAATTTACAATACAAAAGTATTCAAATAATTATAAAAGAAAATTTTCAGTTTTATATAGCCTACAATTTAAAATTTTTCCCAGCTACAAAATGACTTATAGGACGCGACAAAAGGACTTCTGCATCGTTCTGAGAGAATGACCCATAATAAAATTATAAGGAAGCGGATATCTGTTAATTAATAAGTACAGATATTATATCAACCACTCCGTCATTTTTTTTTAATTGGAGTAGTCATTACAGGTAGTACATACTACGAGTACATTCCCAAATTGAAACACTCATGAGACATTTTAATCGCATGAGCACTCGTCGTCGAGAATAAATGTAACCTAGTTCCTTCAACGTTTGTTCCTGTATGAAGTTTAATTATAATTACCGTAATTATATTATTACTTGTCTATCAATAAAAATTTGTAAATAAAGGAGTTGATTCTGCCTTTTATCTCCTAGTGGAGCGGCCCTCCCCGTTCTTTGTACCTCCCGACAAGCCTGGGCCAATATTATTCCTTCAACGGATCCAGCCCAACCCCTTATAATGCCATATGGCAAAGGAAGGGCACTAAATACATATGTATATATTTAGATATAGGTTAATTCTGCAATTTAACTATTTAATAAAGGAGGTAAAGAGAAAAAAAAGTTGATTTTGATGTCATTCAATAAATTTTTTATTTCCTTATTTTTTTTACCTTTATATTCCATTATAGGTAGTCCTACATCCCTAAAATAAAAATATTGAATTCGAATTTCAAGACGTGAACTTAATTTCCTTAGTTTCAAACCGCACCTCTACAGCCTCGAATATAGAATTAGTTCAATTCAAGTAGATGCATCTTGATCAATTTTAAAGGTAAAAAATACTCTTCTAATATAAAACAGAAGTGTTCAAGGCCTGATCAGAAAACTAAAAATACAATTTTAAGAAATATGGTAATTACAATTAGGGAAAATATGTATTCCTCACATCAATATGCTTATATTAATATTCACGACGTAATAAGCCAGTAGTTAGTGCAGTAAATGAAAAAATTGTATTATTTGCCCATTTATTTACAAGATATGGTTAATTTTCAATTATTTTTCATTCCACTATTTCCCATGATTACTAAACCATGAATAATTATCATGTGTTTACCATTGCTGTTGCGAATGATTCTAGGAAAAAGTTCAGAATGCTTATTAGGATCAATTATAATGCCAAAGGTTATTTCGGTAAGCTTTAATACCGTTTTGACTGTTTATTTAAAATATCCTATACGTGTGTATTCCATAGATAAAAACGGCTATGTTCGAATTTATTCATTTATATATTTTTGTTTAAAAAATCGAGAAGGGCTTCTGCATATCTTAATTGGTTAGCGTATATAATCATCATTCAATACAATTATCGCAAAGCTGTGACGAATTTGTTTATGTGGAACTATCAGTTTCTTGTAAAAATAGAAAAATCTGTTTTATACTTTTGAACATGAATTATGAATTAAATAAATAAAATGGTATCCTTATTAAGTCTCAACATTCTTTATTATATCAATAGTCCAATCCTCAAGGACAATCTTAAATATAATTCACTCCTCTCATCAAAATTTAAAAAAAATGTTTTACAGGCTATTTTGCTCAGGTCATCAAATTCGAGTCAAAATGACCCTACAATTTTTAGAACTTCATTAATTTTTAAAATTAATCTATAAACACAGATATTTATCTAATAGTGGATAGTGTAGTTTTAATCTAAAATTAAAGTTTTAAAAATTAATGAAGTTCTAAAAAAATTAGTTCAAAAATAGGGTGATTTTGACTTGAATTTGACATCAATAGTCCAACGTTTCGGCCAATTTTATATAATAAATATATAATATAATATTTATATATAATATTATAGAATAAAGAATGTTTGAGACTTAATAAGGATACCATTTGATTTATTTAATAGATAAATACCAGTCTCAAGAATTTGAATAAATTAAATAAAATGAATTATGAATGTAATAATACGATAAACCTGAATATATGTTAAATGCAAACCTTTGCAAAAAGTTTTTAATTATTATTTTAAAATTTAGTATTTAAAATACCAAGTATTTGCTTTTTTAAAATTCAGGGTAGTTTTATAAACAAGTGTTAAATTTGTTAACAGAAGAAGTATTTTAAACACAAAATATTAGATGTATTAAAAACTACTTATATCCAGGTATTTTTATCATTTAAATAGAAAATACAAATACATTATTGTATTTTTTAAATAAAATGGAATAATAAAATAAAAGGTGTAAAATACAGAAAATGTATTACAATTTACATTTTACAAAATTTCATTTGAAAGACTGTATATAAAAAGAAAATAAGTAAATATAGATAGATAATTAAAATATAATGGACAATTGACAGTTGGCAATTTAACCCTCCTGACTCTTGCGATATTTATTAGTCTTAAAATATATGATGCTTTAAACTAATTTCTATTTTATTTTTTTAGGTTGTATAATTCATTTATCTATAAATGAAGAGTTGCGATAACTCTATAACGATTAAATTGGCCATACTTTTTTATTTTAATAATTGCTTGTGATAGTTGATTTTGGTGAAAACCATAATCGAAAAAGTACCGTGCCAGGCTGTTTGGAATTTTTGCAAAATTGCGCTCTTTCAATTTTCTGGTTTTATAATAAACCCTTCAATTTTATTTTATACGGCTATACTTCTAGAAGTTATGACCGTCGAGCTATTTTAGAACGGGACTTTGTAAAACAACCATTCAATTTTATTTTTAACGGCTATACTTCTAGAAGTTATGATCTTTGAGCTATTTTAGAATGGGATTTTCTAAAACAAATATAATTGGGCTTCTTAGAAGTGAGGGCACATTTGAAATGTTTGCTTTCCGCAGGTTGCTTCACATTGCTGAACATTATGACGTCCCTTCAGTGAGATGAGGATCGCACTACCACGAATCAAAAGCATGCCTTTAATTAACAAATTATTCTATGAAATTTTAAATATTTGATCATGGTAAAAACAATAGATTTCCTTTAGCTTTCACTCCAATAATTAGTTACATGAAAAAAAAAATGAGTAATAAAAACTTTTTTGTTGGATATCAAATCGACCAGATTTAATAAAAAGGATCTTTTAAGACATGATTTGAGATTTATATATTTGAGTATAATCTGAATAACTATATATCATAGATATTATCAATCATTAAATATAATAGATACAGTCATAGAGTCTAATAGTAAAAATAAAAAAATTATAGTAAGAAATAACAAATGCTCTTGTATCAGTTATATTTAGTTTGTTTTTACATAAATTTAATCTTCTTAATTTTATAAATAAATCAATCTAAAACATATATATATACATACATATATATTTCATTTTATTTAATCTTATGACAATTATTGTTATCATGTTTTTTGTCCTTCTTTAGTTAGTCAGTATGAGTGACCACTATGAAGTTTTATAATAAATACTATTATTAGTCTTGAATAAAAAAAATTAGATTGAAAAAAGGCTTGTGATATCGACCGCTAGTTAATAGATTTAGTAGAAGAGTTTTGGAGTAAAGGGGCGCTGAAAATACCGAATGAAGGATTCAATCGTTTTGAGACAACCTGATATTACCCACTATTCATTAATTTTATAATTCTAATTAATTTATATATACTGTAGTCATTACATGGAACTGAGAGCGCAGAACCTAAAGCTTGCGGCAGGTCATGAACCTGGAATGTTGGGGGCGTAGGGTAACCGCACGGGAAGATCAGATAAAAAGAGTTGATCGCGTGTTCCCGTTTGTGAATTCTTGATAGCTCTTCCGTTGACCGATATCCACGTCCCAATTAATCTTCATCCTTCATCGTAACTTTATGACCAAGTCTTCCTACTTCGTGTCCATTGGCAGCGGTCAGAATGAAGTATAATTTTAATAACAAAGTTCAACAACCCGAGCAATATAAAATTGGCAATTTTTTTTTTTTAGTTTAAAGAGAATTTATGAAAACCGGACAAAGAAAATCACAAAAATGCAGAGCAGGACTGCTACATCTTTCTTTAACTGACTACAAAAAATCTATTAAATACGGATATGTAGTACATCACTCCAGAACTCTTATAATTTTAATAATAAATTAACTTATAACTCTTAGTTATTTACTCCAATCAGAGTAATTATTATTATTTTTGAGTGATTGTACTTATCCTCCCATTAACCCCGACTATTTTTTTTATTTATTGATATTTACAACTGTATAAAAAAATACAAAAAGCAAATTTGATCATAATGACATAAAGATAATGATATGATACAGCATGTAGAGAAACTACCCAGTAGTAGAACTCTAAAAACATTTTACAATATAAAGTCATGAGGCTATCTTCTTTTCAGGCGCCTCGGAGGATTGCCAAGAATGGAAGAGGAAGCAAGGTTAGAAACTAGTGGGTTTGGGTGGTTAGGGAGTTTATAATGGAAGGAATGATATCGGGTTCGGGCTAGATCGGTTACATAAGGAACATTTAGGTATTTATGGATGGTTTTATTAGTAACAAAATAAGGAACATTGAGGATTTATAAAGGATTTTGGATTGTAAGGATTGGATACGAGAGGAATTCGAAGGTTTAGTGGAACCCCAAAGCTCAACTCCGTATGTCCAGATGGGCCTTATTATAGTCATGTAGATCATTCTTTTGTAATGAGTTGGAAGTTTAGACCGTTTGTCTAGTAAGTGCTGTAATAGTCGAAATCGACGTGCAGTTTCCTGCCTTTTCAGTCTAGTGTGAGGATTCCAGGTTAGTCGTTCGTCAAGGTGTAGTCCAAGATAACGAATCTGTTCTACAGGGGTAAGAGATTTTGAATTTAAATTGCATAAGGGAATCTGTTCAGGATCATGATTAGGTTTGAGGCGTTACATTTCAAAACATAAGGGAATACAATTAAATGTTCAAGAGCGAGTAGAATTGAATAGCTTCATTTCAGATCAAACCAAGTCTATTTTCCAGTACTTAATTTCTTTTTCCTTTCACAGTTATTGTTCGAGATTAACATGAGATGAAAGAATTCTTCCATAATCTCTTAAATCACAAATGATTTGCTAGAGTTTAGAATAAATCCTTTTTGATTCATGATTATCTTGTTCAAAAAATATTAAAATTAGACTTTTCCTGGTTTTAAAATTCTGGCCCCAATTAGGAAATTGGGTTGTCTTAGACTGTATTGTCAGGATATCTAAGTAATTAATAATCCAATAGAGAAGGATACAGTTTGATGCAATTCAAAACTATTTTGACTTTGATTAGGATTTCAATTTATAAGAGTAAATTTGTAATTTATCTATTTTTCCACTGTGCCATATAAATAACTTGTGTCTTTTCATTAGCTTAAAAAATAATAGAACGAAAGAAATTTAACAAATTAGTTTTATTTAAATTAATAATAAATGTATTTATAACTGATAATTACATAATTGTATTTATAAATTTACAACTAATCTAATTTAAGAATTTTAGTAAAATAAAAAAAACATTTTCAGGCGCATTGGATATATTTTAAACTTAGCCTTGTTTTTGTTTTTTCTCAGAAGTTATTTTGAGAAGAAAAATTTCCCTTTTTTCCTCCCTGTAGATCCAAACATATCACATTATCTTGGTCAGATACAATTATGTGGTTTTGAAGTCATACAATTCTTTGAATATCATTTTACAATTTAAATTTTTTTTTTTTTTTTTAATTTAAAATGTTAGTTCTATATTTATAAAAACCATGTGTGTTGAAGGACACGGTAGATTCCAGCAATGCCATGAACAGCTGCCTCCCATAGGGGTACTAGGGAGGGAAAGAAAAACAAATAAGTCTTAAAACTGTTTACTACTTCGTCATAAATTATCCTTTTATTTATTTATTTATTATTATTATTTTTAACAAGGAGATAGATCATTGAAGAAATCGAAAATGAATAAAGAGCTAAACTCTTGAAACGGGAGGTTGCCATTTGGGTAGGAATATAATTTTCAAGGTTTATATATGTTAATAAGCCTAATATAATTAAAAATTTTATTATTAATGTACCAAATCTTAATAAAAAGAAATCGTAATTATTTTGTCTTCACTACTTGTGGCTTAAGAAATTGAACTTATTCAGAGATCTTAAGTCCAATGAGCAATGGATGATTTTATGCTAAATAAGAACTAATTGGAAGCACCAACTGTTGTGATTTGTTGATGGTACCATTGGCGTTATTAATTTTCTTTTTTTTATTTATGAATCCTAATAGCAAAAAGATTTTTAAATTAAAACACTTTTGTTTTAATCTTAATTTTAAAATACTTATAATAACACCCAATAAGTTCGTACCTTTAGTCGATTAACTAATTTTATTTTTATTAAAATATATTAAAATAAATTACAAAATATCATTAACAATTATTTGTACTTTGTTTTTCGATGAATCTTTTTTAATGATTCTTATTTTCTGTATTCAAGCTTTAACTTAAATACAGTTGAAAAAGATATATTAGTATACTGCCCGAAACGTTGTTTTAATTATGAATTATAGAAAATTAGCAATAAAAAATGTTATTTCATCCGCAAAATAATAGATAAAAAGATAGTTATCCTGTAAATTATGTTATCAACAAAATGATTAATTTTGAATTTGAATTTAAATGAGAAATAATGGTAAAAAAAGGGTGAGACATGATAATAATTATAAAAAAGTAATCCTTTTATTCTAAGGAATTAATAGATTTTATAACTAAAATATAAAAAAATGCAAATTAAAACATTAAAGTGATTAAATATGTGTATATGTATTTAAAAATATACAAAACTTTTAATTACGATGTTCTTGAAAGGTCATTAAAGATAAATGTGGCGGTAATTGAGCAGAAATGAAAGACAGTTATTAACTACATGATTAATTTGGACTGTTTTTATTTTTATTTCTACAACTGCTTGAAACATTTTTTTAGTACTTTATTAATTCATATAATTAACGATCAACATTATTGTCATTACATATTTGAATAATATATTTTGAATATAATATAAATAGTAATTTTTTTTGTAATTTTGAAACTGGAAAATTAAATAGTCAGGCAATAAATTCGTTAAAAAATAGTTTTTTTATAAATAAAATTATTTTTTAGTTTTAAATAATAAATTAAATCACTTATTCGGTCCTATGACAAGTACCGTAAGAAGATTATACGATACGAAAATATAAATAATGAGGATAATCATGTTATAAACTTTTAAAAATGATTTAATAAAAGAACAACAAAAATTAATCAATGACAAGCAATACTACATCTCTGTTATCAGTAGGACCCACATAACTGTCAAAAATGAGATTAAGGGGATTATTTCTTCTTAAGACATTGTTATTTTTATATTTAATTATATCTGAAAAAATATTCATATTAATATTTCCATCAGGCTTATTAATAAACATATATAATAATAAAGGTATAAGTTTCCCGATTTTTTGTTTCTTCTTTTTCTGTGTTTTTTTTTTTAATCAAATGAAATATTAATAATTATAATTGTTATTAATATTTTTTAATTGTTATAAAAAAATTATTACATCGGAATCAGTAAATTAAAAATGTATAAAGATTTAATTACTAGCATATTTTTTAGAATTATAATTGTAAATTTATAGTAGTGTTTTTTTTTTAATTAGCAATTATATTAACTGATATTTTTGAACATTTAAAATAATAAAACTTTAGAGACGACATTAACAAGGTGTTCTGAAGAATGATATAAGTTGTGTTTATGTAAATATTTCACAAGTTATACCGGTGTCAATAAGACAAATTACCTTGGACCGACGTATGCTTTCACAATGAAATTACGTCAAATAACGGAGGAAAAACTTTTTTAGATGTTTTACATTCCGAAATAATAATGGAAAAACACAAATCCACCATATCAGAAAGGTTATCATTGTCATTTTCGAACATATATCTTTTAATGTATTATTATTATAATAATATTAAATAATATTTGACAAGGATATTCTTTACAAAGTTCAGGGTGTATAAGTAAAATTTTATATTATTTCCCAATGTCAATAAATGAAATTACCTTAGCAACGACATATATTTAATTACGTCAAATAGTGGAGGGAAAACGTTTTTGAAGAAAAATTATGATATCCACAAATAATAAAGGAAAAATATTAAGCTAAAAATAGAAAAGAATTTTCGTAACTTGACAGAAAATTAATTCTTGTTAAACGACTAACACAAAATTTTAAACCATCTATGATTCAAAAGACACAACATTCTTCAAAATAATTAGTGTGTATATAAACATTTTAGAAATTACTCTTATTTTAATGAGATAAATCGTCTTGGTAATGACGAATGTTTTTCTAATGAGGTTTAATCAAATCATAGAGAAAAACAATTTTTAAATATTATTTATTAAATGCCTAGATACTAACGTAAAGACGTAAATCCTACTTTAAGCGTATTAGTGCTAAGAGGATAACAACAAACTATTTTACCATATAATAAACAATTGTATAATTACAATATTATATAATGTGTAAAACATCACGATTGATAATTAAAATTCATTTTGAAACTATTTGATAATGATTTAAAAAGCCGCCAAAGCAATGATGATCCCGCTTTGTAATACATTACAAAAAATTATCAAATTTCAATGAAACAAAATGGCGTTTGTTCAGCTAAGGATAAAGTAAAGGTTATTAAAAAGAGATATACTGACTCACCTGCAGAGAAACGAAACGGAGACCGACAACTCGCAGTCAGAGCGACAATAACGAACAACCCATTCCTGATTGCGGCTAGCCAGCGACTGATGCCCCCACCCAGCCGCATGCGTCCTCTTACATCACCCCTCCCAGCGTCCCGGGGCGTCAAGAAGTAGAGGATTCGTCTAGCAGCTAGGTCTTCATGGTATATCCGTCCTAGGCAAACAATTTATTATTAAAACTTATACATGTAGCCTAAGTAAAATGTTCTTTCTTCAGGTACAATCTAGGAAAAATGGTTTGGTATAGGAAGATCTTCCTCCAACCGTACAAGAAAATGCATGGAACTACCCTCGAAATGGATTGAATTGCTTCAAACGGATAGCATCCCACTTTTGACGCCTAGATGAAAGTTTCATATTGCATATTATGCTCCGTGAGTGATAGTAAATGACTCAAAAGGCTGCGTAGAAGTGCACCTTATGATTGGTTGGTGCTGAGTTCAGGAGAAAAATAAGGTTATGGGGAATTTTGATTCTCCATTTTATTGCAAGATTACTTTTTCGATGAATAAAGGTAAGATTGGCCCTAAAATTGTTCAAATTCAGTTATGATTATTTTAATCTCTTTCTAAGTCATAACTTCCGAAAATATAATTGTGGATACCTGTACACCAGAAATAGGGCATACTTTGCTCTAGTAAACTTGTCCTTATTATTAATGTTAAATACCGCAGTTTTGATGGTGATTTCCAACCTCTTAGTTTAATTAATTTCAAATAAATTAAAAAATATATATATATATTATTTGATGTTATAGTTTGGAAAATACTGAATACATTTATTTTTATTTAATCTATTGATATTTCAAAGGAAAATGTATATTATGGTTGGAAGAATAAATTAATTTGTAATTTTACATTCATATGTTTTAGTGATTCTTTTATGGACGAATTAAGGACGACCTTAAATGGCATTTTCTATTGATTTCAAGATGCATTAATGAATCTTAAGTCGGATCTACACGTTCGCTACTTGCCGCAAATCCAAAACACCTACAAATGCTTGGTAAACAAACAAACTTTGGTTTCCTCACGCTTGTTTATTTCAGAGAGGAAAACAATAAAAACGAACAAAAAAAAAAATAAACCATAAAAAGGAAGGAAATAAAGATAGTCGAAATGAAAGGAAATGTAAATGGTTGATGATAAGACTTCATAGAAATGGTATTAGATAACCTATATATTCAACTTGTGGATTTTTTATCAGATACTTATTAATTTAATTATTCGGCTATATTTATACTTTCTTTAATTAAAAAAAAACACACTAAAGTGAACTGACAAAATTTGAAACAATACAATTCTCCCAATTAATAGAATTTTAAAATATAAACTAAACTAGAGTTAATTATTGATTCTAAGGCTGTATAAATTCTTTGATAATTAAAATAAAGGCACAAATATTTTATTGGTAATACTAAAATAATACAAACTTATCTGCTCCAGGACAGATACTCCCAAAACGGTTTTTAATTTATGTCCATAATTTGATTCAAGACGTGCTGGTCACAAATTCAGACCAGCGTGTACCAGTCAATCTACCCACAAGCTTTAGCAATTGCCAATTTACTGTTGTTTGTTAAATGTGTAGCAGCACATTTTCATTGATGAAAATTCTCCCAACATATAAAATAATTTCTCTTAAAAAAAATACAATAAAACACAAAAACAATTATATATACAAAAACATACATGGGTATTGAACCATCGAGATCACCTAAAATCTCCAGCATCCAGAGAGTACTACGATGGCAGTAAAAAATAGTAAATTTGCCATTCTATAATACAAATGGTGTACTTATAACACCAAGGCATCCAAATAGCATCAAATAATCCTATTCTAAGTTTATAAAACAATTTTAGTCAAATGTTAAGCTATAACCAAAGTCGAATTTCCTACGAGTTTTTGAGGCCCAATGCGACGACTGCAATCAATTCCCAACTGGTTATGTATTTTTATTTTATTGTAGGTTCCAATCTTTTTTTTCAAGTTATTCTGTTTAGAATCAGAGTTTTGGGAAGTAATGGTTAATTTAATTGACGATCTGCATTTTTTTTCCCATCTACATGACTGAAAAATTTCTATATTATTTTACGGTATTAGTGAAACAGATACATCGATAAAACATCCATTTACATGCTTTAAAAGAGTTAAAACATAATTATTTTCGCAATAAAACATATTTCCTTTCCAAAACCAGTTTTGACACCTGTGTCCTGTGCTGGCCCACTGAACAAGATACAAACCTTGGATCTCCAAAATCCACCTTTGATCTATTAACGCGCTCTGTTAAACATAGAGTTGGGTCGCCGGCGCAGATAGTTAAAGATCTTTCATAGTTTTAGCACCATATTTTATGCTAAAATATTTTCTGTCATACAATATACCTACTTTATTTATTTCTCTTATCTATAAATAAAATTATACGTGCTTCATTCTCATTTCCAACCCACATTTATATTTTTCCAAAATATCACCAATACTATCACCGATTATCAAGAAATAAATTTGACATATTGTGAGACATACTTCCCTTCAAAGAACAAAGACGGACATGAGGTGCGGTCAGCAAATAAACCAAAAAAATATTTATTCGTGCCGACGTTTCGATTTGAATTTTAGGTCTTCATCAGGGATAAAAAACAAAAAAGAAATAACAACCATCAATCAGAGAAACATAAAAATTAAAAGAAATAATAAACTAAAAAGTTTGGAAATATGCATAACAATAATAAGAATTCAAGTCGAAACGTCTGGACGAATTAATAACTTTTTGTTTATTTCCTTACCGCACCCCCACGCCCCCGACCATCTTCTCCACATATTAATCTACGGTGAACCATGAACACCTTATTAGTAAAGAGCGACCACATACATAGAACTGTAATAGAATTTATATCGAGGAGGCATATCAAATTTTTTGACAGCTTCAAGCACTGTACGAAACCATTATTCAGGACACTGACACTGACAGGACGGCCGCAATGGTGGCAGACACACACAAACAGACTCAGACTGGACTGAGGACTACTAACTTACTGATTACAGACATTATGAAACCTGATGAGCCTTATCATCAGACAGCAGGCTCAATCCATTTCCCAATTTGCAGGCGTATCCCTTTCCTCATTCCCCTCTTACAATGCATTTGAAATGCAGTACAAGAGATATCATTTACTATAGTTGCCTAACCCCAATATATCAAACAATATTTTGTCTTATCCAAACCTATATAGGGTATATCACATAAAACGGCTCAGGATATACTACAAAATGACACCTATCCCATCTTTATCACTAGATTAGGCAAACGTCTACAGCTACTCCATAACTCGTTTTATTTTTTCTAGCCCATTTATGAAACTTCTATAGCTGAGTAATTCAAAAACAAGTTTACATATCTCAATAAAATTTAACGTTATTCCAAGTCTATACCAATAAAACAACTGTGCCAAATTTCACCAGATGGTAAGTTCTGGAATGTTTTGAATTATCATGGCACGACCCAGCTCCATCCAACATTCTGACGGCAATACCTCCATTCAGTGGCGTCGCGTAGGTTTTCAACAGCCGGGGCCAATATCTCACCCAACCAATAAAATATTGTAATATTATAAATATAATATTTACTAAAGCCAGAAAAATTTTTACTCTGATAAATGTTTCCTCAAAATTTCACATTATTTTTTTCTAAAAATGTAAATAATTGCGAAAATATGTTTTGAATTTTAATACTGGTAAATTATCATCAAAAAATAGTATTTCTACTACATGAAAATATATTATTGATTCAAAATTATTTATAAACTTATTGTAATGATATGATTAATGATAATATATATTATTCATATTCTAGCTGTTAATGACATAATTTGTTTTCATGAATGAACATAATTTTAGAATCATGTTTCGAAATAACAATTTTTACAATATTTTACTATTCCATATTGGTTCGGAAGTAAGATATTTTTTTTTTATTTCTTCTTAATTAGCAAAGAAGGCATTTTTAATAGTTTTTTATAAGGGACTAGTTCCGTATGTGTTTAAGCTAAACCATTTTTTTCCCTATTGTTTTAATTTTATGAGTTCGCTTAGTTCCATAATCTGACAAATAGCCTAATTAATTACTCTTGAAACCATACTTGATTTAATACCGCATTTCTTGCATTATGATGCTTTAATCTTCATAAATATTAATCTTGCCCAAATTTAAGTTCAACAATTAAAAAATTAAATTCAGAAAGATGAAATGAGAAAGGTACCCACTAGAGGTACATTGCTGCGCTCTCAATCAACTGCAATAATTAATCAATTAACAAATCTGAAATGTAAAAATCATTTAAAAAAATAAATAAATAAAAATCATGCATTTAAAAAAAACATGAAATTATCACTCATTTTCCAAAGCCCCTTCTATATTTATACTTTCTTTAATTAAAAAAAAACACACTAAAGTGAACTGACAAAATTTGAAACAATACAATTCTCCCAATTAATAGAATTTGTTATTATTTTTATATCTACAACTGCTTGAAACATTTTTTTAGTACTTTATTAATTCATATAATTAACGATCAACATTATTGTCATTACATATTTGAATAATATATTTTG
>NW_027110211.1:834784-851765 GCF_000696795.3 Halyomorpha halys
ATATAAAAGCATGTATTGGCGAGTGCATATGTTAAAAAATAAAAAAGAGGGGGGTAGTATATGAATGTAAAATATATATATATATGGATAGATATATAGATATCGAAAGTGAAAAGGTCTAATACAGAGCAACTAAATAAGTCTAGGAATTAAAATACTGCAGGGGGGCCCACTCCCCTTTGCCCCGCATCACGCTACGCCACTGCCTTCTCCATATGTTTCTATTCCAAGTCCTTAAGACCTCCCTAAAACATTTATATTCTTATCTGCATTCTTCTATTCACTCTCAGAATACGAATCTTTAACTAATTCATTGGTATCTGCTCTCTTATAGAACTGCTTCGTTCATCGTTCGCGATATCTCTGTTTTCAATACTTTACCTGAATCAGTGAAAGGTTGACTAGTTAGTTATAATCTGTAATCTGAGAGACTGAAGACGTTAGAATAACCTAACAAACATTTTCGTATTTTTACCGATACAATTTTTTTATTCGTTTCCACTTATATTATTAATTTTTAAAACTACTAACATTAAAATTTAAGAAAGATTTGAATTTTATAAAAATTTAATTGTCTTCAAAAAATTTAAATCATAAAAAATAACTGAAATTACATATTTTTAAGAATGAGATGGAGCAATACATTGTTTTGATGAGAAAGAGTACTACTTTTGACTATTAATTATTCAGGATAAAAAACATTTACCTTGAAACTTTGCCCTTACACCTTTACATGTGTGTATTACTTTCAAATTTTGACGGAAGAGAACATAGAATTGATTTTTTCACAGACTAAAAAATATTTAACTAATAATACTCTACCGTATATTTATTAATCAATAATAAAACAACTATAAAATTCTCTCATGCTCTTTAAACTCACTAAAGTCACGAGTTTTATGAGGCACCGATGACTGTTAAATCCTCCTTTAAAATTATACTTAACGTCTATTGCTGCCAATATATACAAATAAGGAAGACTATTTCTTAAAAGTTTATGTGGCAATAAAATGGTTATTCTATTTCTTAGTATCTATATAATATTTGAATTGGGATGTACTACGTCTAGTCTGAATTTGTTTGATTTTCATTCTTGATGATGCCTGTTTTGGATAAATGTTGGTTTATAGGTTATTTGCTGATACTTTGATATACTAGATACTTTTCCTTAAATTCTTTGCTATGTAATGCCCCAATTTTTGTTCCTACCTCCACTTTTTTATATTTATTATAATTTATATTTATTTAAAAAAGTAAAATGCTAGGGGTCTCAAGTTGAACTTCGATTTCTATTGCATTTTTATTTAAAGTCAAATTAACGTTAAAATTCCTAATTTAACTAAATTGAAAAAAATAAATTACAATATTTGAAAATACAATAAAGTTTTGAATAATAAAAAAAATCCACAATTCAAAATTTCCAAATCCAAAGTTTGTTATTTATTATAAGCATTTAATATTTTAAATACTCATTTCTACGAAGCACAACTGTTATATCCAATTATATTATTATATTCAAAATTTTAAAATTGAGGTAGTTTTATGAAGTCTGAAATTGAACTTTCCAGGTTTCGTAATAAAAATAAAATATCATTAAATTAAGTAAGTTTTGGGTATTTACGGCACCTTTTGCCCAAAGATTTTTTTTGGCACGAAAATCCGGTCTAAACTTAAAATATTAAAGGATTATTGTAAATAGATTTTAGCTGATATTTGTAAGTAGTTGATTGGTTTAAATTTTTGTCAAGGCTTTTAAGATCAAAAATTAAATGTCAATTAATTATTTTTCAAGGGCGATAATTATTATATTATTACAAGGATTATCATAAGGATTAATACAAGGAAAAACTATATATAGTTTGTTATATAACATAACAAGTTAAAACTATATTATTACAAGGAAAAACTAAAACCCTTTTTCACTTCTTAACTAACATCTTTAATACAATGGACGTTTCGGGCTATACTAGCTCATATTCAACAATTCATTATCCTACTTTACATATTTTTCCTAACAATATCTTTTTATAGATTTATTTTTTCTCTTAGCATTAAATCCACATGTCATCTGCCGTTTAATTTTTGTAACGTCATCGTGTAAATTTTTAATTTATTACCTTTTCATAGCACGATTAAGTCTAAACGATAATGTTATGAAGATTAAACGTTAAATATAAGATGATATGCATATGTCACATAAGGAATTTGAAGCTAAAAAAAATCACAAATTATGTTATGGATTGAAATAACATGTAATGAAGGATGATAAAATGAGCTGCTATATCTCCCAACGTTCACTGTAGTAAAGAATATAAAAAGTGAAAAAGTGTTAATTTTTATGGTTAAAATAATACTATTAAAATTGCTTTTCAAATTAAGTAAGAGATTTAAAAAAGTGAATACAGTTGGTCTTGGAGAAGTACGTTTTGGGAAACCCGAATTTTTCTCCCATTCTAGCCATTTCTTGGCGATTTTTTAAGGTTTTGCGCATCTCCACAGCTCCTCCAAGCGGAGTTGGGGATTTAATAATTTGCAAATGAATTGAATTGGAGTTGGATAATTTTAGAGGCACATGATAGGTTTGAAGTTGACGTAAAGTCTCAATATTTCTCCTTCCCTCGCCATTTTTGTATTACTTTCACCTAACGAAACATGGAATGTGTAGTAAGGAAAAGTAATGCAATTGCAAAAAAAATCCGAATTCGAGTTTTGGACATAAATACACGTTTTGAGGTCCCCTGAATGCTAAGAATCAACTTTCGTAAAATGGCCTGTGTGCGAACAGAGACAGAAATTCGAATAGGAAAAATCCGAGAACGCCCGACCGCCATATCTACACAGCATTGTTATTATTAGTTAAACTGTTTTATTCTTGGCAGAAACAAAGTTTATATTCGTTATTTTCACCTCAAAAATCCTAAAATACGATTTGTTACAGCCAGTGAAAGTTGTGTGATGCCCGCACTGCATTAAAAACAAATTACGAAATTTCAACCCACCCCCAACTCCTTAAGATAACGGGGGTGCCTAATGCCCGAATTCCAGAGCGAGGTGCCCCAGAGACGACTGGATTCCAGAAGAACAGTATGATAGCGAGGCAGGCTAGGAGTCTTTGTTTTTCTCCAGTTGGCTGCGGCCCCCTAACCGGTCCCTGCTACCGCGTTTGTCAAAGGCCAGGTCTAGGCAGCCCCGGGTCTAGTCTACAGTCCTGGGGGCTTGTCTTGGAAAAAACATCTCCAACTCTAATCCTTGTCTCCTCGCTGGAAGACTGCTCTCCTTACAATTATAAACCTTATCGTAATTCACAGAAACAAAATTGAATATTATATCTTCATAAGGAAATTTGCGTTCAAAGTGATTACCGGCAACCTCCTTAATCTTAGATTCAAGATTTGATCTGGAAGTCATCGACTTGCAATTCATCTGCTAAAGAAGAATTTTTCATACACAAAAAATAGAAACAATCCCCTCCAGTCTTCATTAAACTTTGAGCTTTGATATATTCTGTTCTTGTAATTGCCCAACTGCATTGTTAGAGTTATATTTTCTTATATATTTTAAAACTTGTAACTTACCCAGAAATATTGGGGTAAAATAAGTAAGTAAATAAAATAATGTTTGTTAACGCCATAATATAATTACTTTGTAAATAATTGTAAATAGTATTTTTAGTATTTAGTTTTATAGTTTTATTAGTATTTAATTTAGTTACATTTATTTTTATTTAGATTTAGTTGTTTGAAAAGAAGAATGTGTTTTTGAATGTGTGAAGAATTTGTTTCTAATAATGAGTAATAGAGACAGTTGCTAGGAGTGATCATTAATGCGTCACCTAGCAACGGACCGACCATCTTAGTTTTTTGGAGCTGTTGCGACTAATTAGTGGCCCTGATTTCGTTCTCAGCAGCCCTGTCTGCGTTTGGTTGATAATAGTTTGGACATTTTTAGTGAGTCATTACAGTTCGAAACCAGACCTTTTTTGCGTTTCTGGCCTTTGAGTGCAATATGAGTTGTTGCTAATCAATTGGCTTGTATAATTAATAAAAACAACTAGATTCTGTCTGCCCTCAATGAGTGCCAGTATAGCCATCTTAGCTTTTGGGACATCGACTGTTTGTAAGCCATTGCACCAACTTTGGACCAGTTTGAGAGTTGCAGCGGAGTATTTAGCAATGGAGCTTCTACCTGCACAATATCGACAAGCAGAATATCTTCCTCTGACCTATCGGAGTGGATTAACCTTTTGACCTAGTGGTCGTCGGCCAGTATTTATTTTACATATTATTTGTAAATTAGTTTATTTTATTTTAATTTTCATAATTTATCTAATTTTATTTTTATGTTTGCTTGTATGGTTTATTTATGTTAGTTTTTTAGTTTTGTTTTTTTTACCATGTTTAAATTGAACCAAATAAATGTTTAATCTGAGCCAGTTTGTTTTTTTGTTCATTTTTAAAGCCTTCCAACAAAAAGACATAGTCGATTTGAGGTAGCTTTAACAATGTTAAAATACTGTTTGTTTTTTTATTAATTTAACTGTTTTTTCTATTAAAAATAAAATATGAAATTATTTGATTGTTACAATTGTGGAAATGGTTATTTTTTAAAAAATATGAAATAATAAAAGCTGAAGAGAGGAACATAGTACCCCGAAACGTCCAAGAGAAATATATGAAAAAACCATTACATTTTAATTTTTAATTTCAAGACTAGATAAGAGGTTTAAAAAATTAGAAAAATACAAAAAGTTTACAAATTAATTTGCCGTATCTGAAGACAAAAATATTGTTTGTCTAACAATACATTAATTCATATTTCATGTACATTGAGGTATACGATACATTGATACCACTCCTCATATGAAAATTGGCATAGGCGAGAGGAAGCCATATATACCAATTTTCATCGGACCTCTAAATCAACATACTAATTTTTATCCTGTTATTAACAGAAAAATATGTTTCTATGAGAAAAAAACAGCTCAAATGATTTTGAAATGAAATGAAAATGTGATTTTCATACCCACCGATATAACGCTTGGTCCTATTGCGTTTTATCGTAACTCCCAAGAATTATAAATTATATGGAGATAGATTTTTAGGTCTAGGGAAAATTGTTAGACTTTTTTTTAAACGTTTTATTACTCCAAAGCGCTGGTTCCAAACGAGAACTGGAATTAAAGAGGAACTAAAGAGTACTTAATTCTGCTTGGAATGAGTACTTACCATTGTATTACCAATTACCAAGTTTATATCACAACTAGTACTGAGGAACAAGTGAGAAACATATTGTGACTTACTGCCTGTGAGTGAATGAAACAGTGATACCAAGGGTTGTTTAGCGCTAAGCTTCGAAATGTGAGATACTGGCTATTACCACAAAAATTTGATGGTCGACAACTTTTATTCGTACGACTTTTAGTTTAGAACAGCCGTTTCTATGAATAAGATATTTTAAAGTCACTATATTGAATTTCTATTTAAAGTTGATAAAAATCATTGTTCTTTCAGTCAATTTCGACCATATTATTACAAAGCCTAAAGCCCAGGTTAACTCCAATGTTTGATTATATTAATGAAAACTATATATAGTTAATATTAAAAATTGATGACAGTCGGCCATGGTTGGGGGTGAATAAAAAATGGCGACTGTTCCAAAACGCTACAAAAACTTTAATTTTCATTAGGAGCTCCATAGTTCTATAAAATTATCGACAACAATAAAAAACTTGGTGAAACATCATTTAAAGTACAGTGAATTCGCTGAATATGAGTTAACGTTCAATAGTTCCTGAAATATTGTTTTTTAAAAAGTAACATATTTTACAAGTAACTAAAAAGAGAATTTATTTTGGCAAATTTCACTCATACAGCGACGTAGAAATGTCTATTAGCTCTCAAATTGAAAATGGTTAAATGCACCAGAATGCAGATCGTTTATCATTGTAAGATAAACAGGTTTCTAGATATTCGCAAAAATAAACTCATAAAATGATGATTTCTTGTAGTAGGAAAAATAATGGTCAATGAAAAACTATATCTCGAGAACCATTAGTCTTAGAAATGACTATTATAACTCCAATCAAAGCTAGTTGGGTGTACTTTAAAGACGCATATAACGTTTATCTTCGTAGTAGTTTCCATGTTATTCCTCTAAACAAAATTTTGATTTCTTGCAGTTCGAAAAAACGTTTGGCTAATGAAAAACTGTATCTCAGAAACAATTAGAGGTACAGATTTATATTAGCACTCAAATTAAATTTAATTCAATGAGCTATGAATTATTTTATAAACATTATTACTATAGGAATAGTAGTTTTCATTACATTTACATTCATGATAAATTTACGAAATATTGATTTTTAGTTATTTTGGAGGGAAAAAAAGTTCCTTTTTGAAAAACTATATCTCGAGAACTATTGAATGTAATGTTATTAGGGCTCACATTTTAAAAAATGTACTGTACTTTAAATATTGTGCTACATAGTGTTGGTAGTCTTAAAGATCTTGATCTTCAAATGAAATATAATAAACATCCGCCATTTTTTATTCCCTCCAACTATACTTGGCAGGCTGATCAATTTCGGCGAGTAATTATTAGAAGGATAAGTAACTCCGAATGAAAAATGAACGAACATTTTAGGTTTTTGTTGAATAAAATGAACTTCAAAGAGAGAGCACCTAACTTACTTCAATATTTACTTTTTAATGACACTTAGTAGTTACTGGCAAGTAACTTTGGCCACCATTTTGTATCCATCTTACAATAATTGGCAGTCATCAATTTTGACTCTATATTGTAAATAGTTTTCATCATAGAAATAAAAAATTGGGGTGAAGTGACTTTTTTTTCTTCTCCTTTTGGGCTTAAATGGGATTCACATGAAAAACAACGAAAACGTTAACTGGCAAAATTAAATAAGTGATCCTCAATTCCACAACTTAAAGGATCTAGACCGTACTTTAAAATTCACCATCACTTCGATTTTAAATCCTCATGTAAACGAAATATAAATTATTCAGAACTTTCTAACTTCAAAATGAGTGATTTAGGCACACAATCAACTGTGGCTAGCTTGAATAAAAAAAAAAAAAGTTAAATGACCAAGACCAAAAAATTATTGTTATTCATATGAACTCAAAATTCACAGGTCCATTACAACATAATTTAAACTTACCTGTATAAAATAAGTTAACCATTGAGGTAAAAAATTAGCACCAGAAACTACACAATACACTGTCACGAACGCGATTTGAACCACTTACTTTCGGAGTCTAAAGCAAATACTAATAATATTGTATTACTACGCTATAATCATTTCGCGCCTCGGTGCGAAGTACATCAGTGTTGCCAGATCGCACTGAGAACTAACAAACGTGTTAATGTTCATACATTTTTTAAATACTCAACTAAATTCCTGCCCCGAGATTAATGAAAAAAATTATTAACCCGTATATCTTAAAGCTTTATTTTATGATTAAAATTTTAAATGTTGGTTCAACTCAAACTAATAAATTAACTTTTGTTTTACAAGCCAAAAAAAATTAAAAAACTTGATTACATTTTTCTGTGATGTAATAATTCATTTATTTAAATTTTCTATTGGCTGAGGGACCTCAGCACATACCTTCCTCTACTCCCCCCCCTCCTCAGATCTCTGAGGCAGAGTAGGAAAGAGACATTGATTGCATGAATCCACACCAAAATGATTTTTTTTCAATATAAAATCAAACCCTCATTAGATTTGATTTTTTGTGTGTTTTCTTTTGGTTCGAGCTAGGACAATAGGGGAACTGAGATGCAAAGCGGGTAACTAACTCTGGACCCCCAGCCTCGAAAGACCTCAGATTTTCCTGGCTAAATTTTTTTTCTTTCTTATATATATTTATGAGTATTTAAAAAGCACCACAAATGAAAACAAAACCATAAGATATTTTGATATATAGGAAGATGTACTACACTACTGTAGTAAAAAGTACTACATTACTGAGGTTTTTTTTTAATATTCAAAAAAGGAATTCATCAACCATGATTACATTTTTCTATTTGATAATTAAAATGTGTATTTTCAGGAGGATGAGGATTTTTAAATAAAATAAAATAAGTTAAATCAATAACCAGCTGCATAAAGTATAATGAAATAATTTCAAGAGATTTGATTACGTGAGCCTTTCAGTTGGCTTAATTACTAACTCCATAAAATCAGTTTTTTAATTATAACATTGATGCTTCATCAACTTAGCATTGAATAAATGGTGAGGTTCAGAAAGCAAGTTTTGGTAAACTGTGATATTGTAAAATTTGTCTATCCTTAAAAAGAAAAAAAAGGTGGGAGTTTTGCTAAGAGAAATATTATTAAAAGTTTTTTTTTGTTTTTATTTTTAAGTGATAAAATAGAAAATAGTTACTCTTTCAATTGAATAGTACATATCAATCATCAATTCTCTTGTTGAACAAATAAACAGTGGAATACAGAATGGTTCAAATAACTAAAAATTATTTTTCATTAATATACCCATAAAATACAATCCCTTTGAAAACTTACTTTCATATACATTTTAAAAGCAGTTTTATCAACTTCACTCTAATGTAAAGTCAAAGTATATTCCATATTGTCTTAGGATGTTCATTATTAAAGAAATCTAGCAGAAATTTTTCAGAAAGTGATATTAAGAGAGTAAATAATGATGAAAGATATAATTAAAAATGTATATATAAAACAAACAACTGGCAATAGTCTTATCCTCCTAGGTAGCTAACATCAAGCTAATTACGAAAACAAAAAAAAAAAAAAACACAATCATTCCAGAGCATATTCAGGTACTCAGAAATTCTAAATATAGCTGGGAGAGAGAATGTATAATATAAGATGTCAATGTGTGAATAAAATATATATATACATATATATTAGATATTTATTATATATCACAGTACTAAATTTTAAAATACAAACAACCATAAAAATGGTTATATTATTATTATTAATAATATAATATTTTATTATATGATGTATTACATATTATTTCTAGTATTATATAGCATCTTAATATTTATAATATTAACTAAATTAATAATAAAATTAAACCACTAAAGAGTTTGATATTTGATATGAATAATCAATACAGAACTATACCATTAATTTATTTTATATTTTTTTAAATTGGTTGAAATCATCTAATATTTGCAAATACAAGCAGCACTGTGACACATTAATTAACTGGATAAGTATTGAACAATCATTTTCATTTTTATTTTTATTTTTTTTTTAAATTTGGAATCATTACAAACAGATTATTATTGCAAAATATTTTCTGAAGATTAGAAAAGAGTTTACCCTAGTTGTAATTTTTAAGGTGTAAATTCTTACACCTGTTGAAAAGACCTTGAAAGCCTAGAACATAAAGCCAAGTACACACATCTCTACCTGAAGAATCAACAACCTTTATATACTTTAATTTAAATTTCTGTTATCCTAGTGGATTCCTATAAGTAATGCATACAACACTTTAAAAGAATAAATAAATGGCTTCAAACAATGACTTTTTTATAATAAAACTGAGATGTAAATTTTTTTGTTTTAAAGTTAAACAAGCCTTATCTTATATATAAATGAGAAGATGTTTGGGGATGCAGTTAGTAAAAAGCACAAATAAATAAAAAGCTAATTTATATTTATATTAAGATTTTATTAATTTGTGTTTTTCACTAACCACACCCCAGACAATCTTCTTCTTATTTATACATATCCAGGGTCAACTACTAACCCATCTTTATCTTATATAATTAAACTTTTTTGTTCCAGATATAGTTACTATTTCTATCGGTGCAATAGTTTTTTAATTATTAGTTTTCCTCCTAAGCAAAGTATTTGATCTTTACAGCATGCTATTTTATAAGTAGGCATGACCTGCAAAACTTTTTATATCTATTTTTTTATAACAATCGAGACGGTAGTAAATTATGAATCTTTAAACCTATATCTATCACTGAGTTATACCCCCAACTTGTAATAAATACCATAAGACAAACTGGTACAAAGACTGTCAAAGCTCTACTAAAGCACAAGTAGATTCCCAATATTGTGCTACAAAACCACAATAACCAAAAGATACACACTAGAAACTAACATTAATTCTAAACATTTCTTGAAATGCTTTTACCTGAGAAATAGATGTGACAATGACAAACATCACAAATATTCCAAAATATCTTATATGATTATAAAAACCACAAAAACAATAGGACAATACTAATCACTACTGCCATGATGTAAGCAGACATTTAGCTTCCTTCTGAAAAAAAAAATACTATCTTCCAAATACAGGAAAGAGTAGCTAAAATTTGCTACCTCAATCAATCTATAATAGTCTACCATAGGAAACTTCAAGTATATGAAGAAAATAACATAATCATACTGTAAGAAAACTACCATTAGTCTTGGTTGGTTCAGACTATGTTTCTTCTGGTCTCTTCATAATTTTTAAATATCTATTATCTTATCACTTGTTTTGCTTTGATACCCCTTTTATATTTTTTATTACTATTTTTTTTGTTTTATTTTCTCTTTGTTCTCTTATTTCAAGTTCATAATGTATATTATAGTTTTTAATAATTAATGTTCATATCAAAAGTTACTAAATTATTGTAATAAAGGTAATATGGCTATTTATAGTACAGGATCTGTAAAATGTAAAATTACAACCCATTCAGAGGGTTATACTGGAAGGGAAAATAGCCCATACTATCTTTTTCATAACTTTATTTGAATGAACACAAAGGTTACTAGCTAGTACAGAGACCTTCAACTTTTTTTTAACTAAGACCATTAGTGTAAACATACTTGATGTCTTCTACATACAAAATATGACAATATTCTAGGTATAAAAATGTTGAGGCAAAAAAAAAATGAAATTAATCATTTTTTAAGTAACACCTCCGCCTCCCAACAAAGGATACTCCAATATTACACAAGAACAATGAACAAATGTTTTTTTCTTTTTTGTAAGAAAAAATTAAGATAATTTTGTCTTTTCATAGATTTTATTTTCCCTTTGATCCTCAATGAATGTACCCATTTGTCAAGTTCAAATATGCTTAGTTATCATTGGAGGAATGACTGAAACATAAAATTTGTACTAAACAAAAACATTATGATTGAGGAAATAAATGTATTAATGCTAATTCTGAAAACATTAGTTTATTAATGGTTGATCACAATAACAATAAATGATCCATAAACTAATATATTGCATTATCACTTCCCATAAAATATACGAACATGTGTAATATTAATAAAATATAACTTTATATTTAGGTTTTCGTACCTCATACAGTGTGGGACCTTCAATGCCTATAAAGGCAATTAAAATTAACATCTAATTAATCCTATGTTATGCTGGCTGATATAATACAATATTTACATGCATATAAATACTTAATTTTTATCATAATCGGCCTATAATTACTTATTTTATCCTAAAGAGTAGTTTTAAAAAAAGTTGAAAATACAAAATACTAAGACATATTTTAAAAAAAAATACAAAGAGTTCTGAACATGGTTACTTAAAATCTATAAAAAATAAAATGACTTCAAATATTTAATATATACAGCTCTTCTTCAAAAAAGATTGGTGACATTAGAGAAATTATTTTTCTTCAGTATTGATGCCATATTTTGCTTTCATTTTATCCAGTTCATCTTTCTTCTTATCAATATCGACCCTCTTAAAAGCTTTATTAGCCTATAAATAGAACAATCAATGAGAAAAACAAAAAACAGATAAATAATAATAATTATACCTATATATAAATATATATTGAGTAATTCATTATTCCAGGAAATGGGTGGTACTGGTACTGGTGTTAATAAGAAAGCTAGTCTGGAAATGAACCTTGTGGTTCTTTTTCCAATAAATATTACATCAAGATATATGTTGAACATTTTCATTTTTAAATTATAAATTATATGTCTTTTATAAAAAAATATTAGTTACACTTAGAATTCATTTATTTTTTAATCCAATCTTTCAAGAGTAGTAGTTCATAGGCTTTTACCAAGTTAGATTTAAATAATTAAGCTAATATATCTGATATTAGTAACATAATAATAAGGATCATGGCAGTTATTACTTTTAAATATGGTTCTTTGAAGATATAATTACTAATACAACTTATATCTGATATAAATGGCATGATTATACTTTTATGGGATTGTTATCACATACACCAGACTTTAAAGAATGAAGACAAAAATATGACTAAGGACTTTCAAGATACAATAAAGAATATTTATTTAACCTGCTATATAGCATACCAATGCAGTTATCAAATTAAAATAGATGTTACTGCTCTTTCTTTAGGGGTCAAAGAAACAGGTGGGTTCATATATAAAACATGTATGCTAAAGATGAACTAATGTGTTAAAAGCCTTAATGGTTTTTTATTTTGTTTTAAATTATACTACAATACCTAAACCAAATAATATATTATTTTTTAGAGGTACTGTCTTAGTTTAATATTTTATTGATAAATAATCAGCATAAACTACTAAAAAACTATAAAATCATTTACCTGATAATATAAGACCACCAAATAACGATTACACACGTTAAATCCTGAAAGGTGATCACAAGCATTCTTGGCATCAAATATATCCTCATAAACTACAAAAGCAGTGCCCCTTGTTTCTGGAGTGTTCCCTCTAAATGAGAATAAAAAAGTTATATTTAGAAATAGAGCATATAATACTAATCAGAATACAATATAATATTAAATAAATGTAGAATGATACATTAAAAAAATGACATACACTCTGACTTGCCGTATGGCACCATATTTTCCAAATATATCATACATTTCTTCAGCAGTAATTTTGTAAGGAAGATTACGTATATAGAGAACCCTATTGACTTCAGGTGGCAGCCTCACCTTTAAAAAAAAATATCACAATCAAGTAAGTTGAAAATTCATGGTAATATATTTACAATAAATAAGATATAAAATAAAACTACAATATTTTAAAGCTATTTTTTAAATAACAGAACTTTACAAGGTCATTGATATTGATTTAAAAATGAGAAAGAATGCTCTGTATTCATCATAATTCATTAGCAGTAAATACTATTTCCCTTCTACTAATCACAACACAAATTATTAAAATAGTATAAATCTCATTTTGAAGACAAACAATTTAAATTGCTATTCTTCCCTTAATTTTACAGATAAAATTATTTATTGCCAGAACAAATACAAACCAACAATGAACTACACACATTAATTAGTATGTAGTTTTACATTGATTAATATGTTACATCATTAGTAAAAATATACTTACATTAGCTCTTCTTTGCATTAAAGCCATTTTCTATGAGTTACTCTCCAATTAACAACTATGAACCAAACAATTCTGTGAAAACAACAATACACAGTACCTAACCTCAAAGATTAATCAAAAACATAGAGGTAACAACAAACCCCACGCATAGAACAACTTCCATCCGTCAACTTAAGTTGGGCAACGTTTTTAGGAATTCATTTATTAGTTATCTCAAGAAATCAACTGAATTTTAATATAAATTGAATAATATTAAGCAACTCGACTAATTTAGAACTAGAACAGGATCTGTTTAAATTAATAAAAAGAGCTCCGATGATATTGCCAACTTCAGTTCTATGAATTGACTGAACAGATCATTAGTGATCGGTTAATTATACAAGTGCCGGTTTATTATTTACATTTACTAATATTACAGTTCGTTATTGTAATTCACAACATGAAACGCAAAGGAAACGAATTAGTCGCTTATGATAACGAGAGAGCTATTAAACGTCTTCACGAAGATGTAATTATATTCTAATTAATTTAAATTTATTTAAACTATTTATAGTGAGTGATATGAACATATTTTGTTTTAGGGTGTTAAAAGGACAACCAATTTATTAGCCCCTATAATGGTATTAGAAGGACATCAAGGAGATATTTTTGGTTTGAAGTTTCATCCTGATGGAAAATATCTGGCTTCAACTGGGTTTGATAGACAGATATGTATGTAACCTTTTATGTCAGTATCTTGTATTTTATATGCAGGTCAAAGTTAAGGCCTATTGAAATGTATAATTATTCCAATTATCCTATATGAATATTTGAGCCCCTAAAGTTTTACTGAAAATGTTCAATTTGGTCATTAGTATAAGTATATATCACTCTGATCTCGATTTTCACTTTTAATTCTGTATAACTCTAAGCAACAATAGTGGTAAAGAACCGCTTTGACAAATTTACATGTTACTGTGTTACTTATTCTCAAGAGATTGATTAATACCCATTGTTTCCTCGACCTATTCTAATTCTTGAAGTCTTTAACACTTTTATGAAAAGGGAATATGTATCAGGCTAGATAACATGTTGAAATTCACATAATTTGAAAAATGTTACTTGGTAATATTAATATTTCATTTAATTATAGTTTGCACGTGTCACACCAAATGGTAGATGGGTGGTTACTCACTTTTACACAATGTTATACTGTTTTAGGTTTGATATTACTTGTTTAATTGGATCACAGATACTTTCACTCTCCAAACTCACATAAAAAAATACCTTTTCAATTGATATTGAGTATAATTCCAAATATATGAAGCACTTTTTGGTGTCAGATTATAAACAAAAACAATCTTTCACCATTTTCTGATACTGTGTGAGTGAGTACATGCCCAATCCTATGTAGAAGTGACTGTTGAGGTCTAGTACCTTTTATTTAAGTGGAAAAAAAAACTATAAAGTATAGTAATTATAGTAATAATAATAATAATAATAATAATAGTAAGTATAGTAATAAAGTATAGTTTATACTCCCTTGCCACCAAATTGCCAAAACAGGTTATTCTGAAATAGAACGGGGTTGGTTGCTATTCCCTAAGCATTTCTGTAATTATATGATATTTATGAAACAGGAATTTCAACTAATCCTATTCTTCAAGGTAGAAACAATGGTCTGTATGTAGATATTTGAAATTTAATAAGTAAATTATCTTTTTGACTTGGTGATAATTTTCTGAGTAAAATTCAGATTACTTGTATATATTTTTTTCATTATAGCAATGTAAAAATCAGTGTTGTCTTGTAACTCATTATTTTATTTATTTATTTTTAACAACAGTTATTTGGAATGTTTATGGAGAGTGTGAGCATATTTCTACAATGATGGGACATTCTGGAGCTGTCATGGAAATACAGTTTTCTACTGATGGAAACACACTTTTCACATGCAGCACTGATAATACAGTTGCGATGTGGGACTTAATTGCTGGACAAAGGGTTAAAAAGTTAAAAGGTATTATTTATATTTATTTTATTAGTTATCTTGGTGCAATAGTCACTGGGTTATAAATGATGAACTTTAATTTTATCAATGTTGAAATTTAATCTACCCATTTGTATAATATGCACATATATGTGCACATTTTGCCTCTCAGCTATTACCAGATTGTATAGATGCGTGCATTTCACATAAGCATTTATCATCAAAGCGCATATACCCATGCATAACGGACATGATCATGAAAAGATTCTAAGAAGTATTCATGCAAAGCTGAGATGTTTCCTTGGATGAGTCCTTGATGAATTGTAGAAGCAGAATTTCTTGAATGTATGAATTCAATATAATAAAACAAAGAGATCCTGGTTCGGAATAAAATACTACAAGCTATGCGATTCTAGAACAAAATATATACATAATTTTAAAATTTATGTAGAAGAGGAGAAGTGTAAAAAAGGAGTTAGCTAGCACGAAAATTGTTCTAGATATGATGAAAGCAAAAATTAGTGGAAGAAATACTTTTAAAAAAATATACCTAAAATAAATACTCTAAAAAAAAAAAAAAAAACAGTTACACCATGTCCATCATTACCATGAAGATTTACTGGTCAATATTTTCCAATCCCTATAGAAATGACTTCATCAAAAAAACCTCGAAGACACTGTGGAGTTTAGTTATCAGAAAAAAAAGAAAAGATACATAATATCAATGTGATATTTGACCATTTCAAATATTATTATGTTGTGCATAATAATTAGATTTCACACCTCTTATTATTGTTAATGTAGTAAAAATTCTTTATTTACGCAATATTTATTTTTCATATTTTGAAACATTTTCATTTAAATACACTAAAAAAAATTTTGGTGATAAAAATTAATTTTTCACTTTTCTATGTGATGCAAATGGGTTAACGACCTTCATGTTTTTATTTATTTTGAATAAGTCAACGATTAAGTTTGAATAATTCCAAGAGGGAATTATCTTTACTAGTTGTGTAACATATTGCTATTTTGAGGAAAAGTTTTTATAAATTGTTTATTTTAATTTGGTGATGTTACTGCATTTTACATTATTCTCAAATCTAACATTTAATTTTACCTTTGCACACTTTATCATAATTATTATGCTATCACTAAAAATTATCTTAATCCTCTGTCATTATTAATTGGAAAAATATAAAAAATATTTTTTATTGGTACTTATTATTATTACTTTTGGATCAATAAATACTTCGTGATGTATATTACATTTGTTTACTATACATCTATATTTGTTTATAAATATACTATTAATATTATTCAAATATTAGGTCATTCTGGGTTTGTCAATTCTTGTCATCCAACTAGAAGAGGAACACAACTAATAGTAAGTGGCTCAGACGACTGTTCAATTAAAGTATGGGACCCGAGGAAGAAAGGTAAAGCCACAACACTTGTCAACCCTTATCAAGTTCTCACAGTTTCTTTTAATGACACAGCTGAACAAGTATTTTCTTCTGGAATTGATAATGAAATCAAGGTAAATTTTCATTAATTTGAAAAGCTGATTCTATTAAAATTATTTGTGATTAATAAATAATAAGTTTTATACTTATCAAGAGATGTGATAAACATTTTGTGCTGGAAGTAGGCTTTACAATAGCTCAATAAAATAATTATAA
>NW_027110211.1:851815-886769 GCF_000696795.3 Halyomorpha halys
AAAAAAAAAACAGTATTACAATGTTGGGCATTATTCAAATAACTTTATTTTAATTACAATTTTTTGTCCATTATTTGATGTCTCATCTACAATTTATTTTTTCATCATTGGTAAGATAACTGAATCATCTGTTATTTTTTATTTAAAGTGATGATCTCATTTAATTAAAGAAAAAAGTAAATTGGAATTTCGCTGATTGACCATTTGTGATAATAAAAGGAAGATGGTGTGGGTTAAGCTAATTGTGCCATGGCTCAATATAAATAGTTGAATCACTATTTGAGTATTTCTTTGACCTCATCTGGACCATCTTCCTTTTAAAAAAAAGTAAATATATTGCAATAAACATATAACGTGACACACCATGTTTAATCTGTTTAGTTCCACCATCCTACTCCAAAATTAAAATTTTATCCCCCTCTCCTGACCAAAAAAATTGTTATTAGATTTTATTCTCTTATATCTTGTTACCAAGTTAATGGATTTTCATGGACTATTTAGAGCTAGACTAAAAGGAGAATTTCATGACTTTTCATTTGCTTTTTCTCTAATCTCGTGAACTGAGAAATTGTTATAGTACAAACAATTTTCTGACTATTTAAAGGTAGGTAGGCTAATAGAAAAAAGGGTATTTTTTTTTTCATTTTCAATCGCTTCTCTGCTATCTAGTAAACAATTTAATGGATTTTTGTGGTTCAAACAGTTTTCCAACTGCTAAGGCTCTAAGGAAAACAACTGTGCAAAATTGTCCAACTTCCCTTTACAGAATCTTTAATTATACTTTAGTATCAAGAACTAAATTATTATTATCATTAACTGTCCATGGGTCTATATTTTGCATTTATAGACATTTTTATTCCCTCATTCTTATTTTAAATTTCCAAGACTGTCATCTTATTTGAAAATACAGATTCACTAAATTTGTCATACTTGTTTTCCTTTTAGCTTCTTGATCCCAGCATATTCAGTAACTAGAAAATCTGGTGTGGTGTACGCATCACACAATTTTCACTTACTAATCTACTTACCTCCTCTAGTTTTGTTTATATTGAAGGACTTATGTTGAAGTTATCGATATTTCCATTATTAAAAAAAACTATTCTGTAGACCAGGGAAGGCAAAAATTATGAAGTAAAAGTTCATATTTTTCTATTATTATAAAAATTCGTATTTTAGGGTTTCTCAATGTGAGAGTAAAGAATATTAAGTTCATTCCTGCCAAGAATACAATAGTTTAACAAGGTATAACAGAACAGTAATGCAATTGGAAAAGATTGTGTTATCTCAACTTTTCCTGTTCAAATTGGATTTTTTTTATTTTTATTGATTTTATTTATTTATTTTTTCTTCTTTCATTATTCATAAAATTCTTTTATATTTTGCATCTACCCATTGTTTGTTATTATTAACAATGGTAATGGTTTTTTTTTTTAAATAAACAAATTATAGGTACTTAAGAGGAAGATTTTTTGAAAATTCCTCATTTAAGTCCTCTGAAATTATTTCAGTGAGTATAAAACCTATTTGGTATTAAAGAACACTTGACTTAACATCGATTCACTGAGTTCAATCAAAATCATTAGAGCCATTATAGAGAAAATTGAAAAATCAATTATATAAAATGGCAATTCCAGTTGGTCAGTTTTAGCTTCAAGAAGTTACTGTACATCCCTGTAATATATCCACCCTTAATTTTTAATTTCAGTTTCTTATATCTTTTCATTTAAGGGCTATGCTGTTCACACACAGAGACACACATTGTGAGACTTGGTTGATAGAACTCTGGGGACCTCAAAATGTGTATTTCCAATGAAAACTTGAATTCGAAATTTTGCACAATCACAATTCTTTTCCTTAGTATTTATTCCATTTATAGGTTAGTGAAAGTAAAAAACTATCTAGTCAGTTCTCAACTTAAAACCATTTGGACTTAGGAAAAAATAAATAAATAATTTTTTTTTGTTCTCAGTTTTTACAGTTGTCCTGTGATTACAAAGTACCTTACAAAGGAATTAATTAAATTTTATATAAACAAATAAAATATTTTTATGTAAATAATTTGATGTCAAATTTATTTTTTGACACATGACAGAACCCAGTCATAACTTAAAAAATGGCTGTGGTAGTATGCATAAAATTTTATGACAGAAATAAAAGTGTGAATTCTTTATAAAGTTTTTATTAAACTTCTGCTGAATATTTAAAAAATGGCTTCTTAACCTAAAAAATATGATTGTTTTGTTTTTTCTAGTTATGTTATTCCATTAATTGACAGAGAATCGATCCATTTGTCCTTAATCTTAATTTGTTCAAAATACCATAAATTATTCCAAACTAAGTTGTTAAATAATATCCTTGTGGTTATATGATTTCTGTTTAGTTTCTATTCTATTACAGGATAGTTAATTATTTTTTATTTATATTAAAATAAAATTTTAATAATTATTTGTTGAAGGTTTGGGATTTGAGAAGTAATAATAGTGTCATAAAGTTAAGAGGGCATACAGATACCGTTACGGGGTTGTCTCTTTCTTCTGATGGCTCTTACCTTTTAAGTAACTCGATGGACAACACATTACGTATATGGGATGTTCGTCCTTATGCACCTCCTGAGAGGTGTGTAAAAATATTATCTGGTCATCAACATAATTTTGAAAAGGTTAGTACTAATATAACTTTTTAATGCTTTTAAGATAAGTAAGTTTTTCAGACTTACTATCTCTGGCTATAGTAATCTTTATAGATGTAAAATATTTTTATGACAGTTGTGATCCTTATGATATGTTGTTTATTTCCAAATAATTTTATTTAGGTATTTTTTGGAAATAAATGATTTCAATGAAGTGTCACTTTTTCTACTCTCCTTCTATAATTTTATTTATTTATTTTTTTTTTTAGAAATCTAATATTTCTATTTTATCTATTTATTTACAGAACTTGCTAAGGTGCTCATGGTCCGCAGATGGATCCAAAGTTTCTGCTGGATCTGGAGATAGATTTGTTTATGTTTGGGATACGACAACAAGGAGAATTTTATATAAACTTCCTGGACATAATGGCAGCGTCAATGAGGTCCAATTTCATCCCACAGAACCGATTGGTTAGTAAATGTCTATCAATAAATATTTCACAAGTTGATAACTTTACTTGTTAGTTATGTGTATTTATACTATCTATGACTAACTCATTGAATAATTTAGTTGATTATATGACAAATTTTGCTAATCTTTTTCCCTTAATGTATTTCAACCTAATGTATTTCAGTGTGACCTAATTGCCTGCTTATTAGCTTTTAACTATCACCGTATATTTGATAATAAATATAAAACAACATTTACAATATAATGTTATTTAAAGATATATCTTCTTTTTTTTCAGTTGGCTCTGCATCATGTGATAAAACTATTTACCTGGGTGAACTAGAAGATTGAAGATTTTAAAATAAAATATTTATATAAATAATGTATACAATATCTCTACATCCATGCGTTTTAGCATGTATTATTCAGTTATAAATAAATTTTAATAAAGAAAACTTTTTTTATAAATTCTGCTTATTTTTTTTTTTACCTTTTTTAAAAATTATGATTGATTCTAAAACAGCTGTCAGTTTTTAAATCCCATCTAAATAAAATGGTATCCAAGTATGTCTGTCTATACATTCATGTTGGTTATAATACCATCCCAGGAAACATTTCTTCTTAATAGCCATGATGAATTAATTTATAATGATGAGAAGACAGTTGATCTTGGATAATATATATAAGGAGATGGTCGGGTGTGCGGACAGTGAAGCATATATATCCATATGTTAGTTATTTTTTTATCATTCTATATATCTTTTTATTCATTGGTTGTTTTCTTGTTTTTTGTTCTTAGCCCTGATGAAGGCTAGATATCCTGACTGAAACGTTGGCACTAATAAAAACAATTTTGCTTATTTGTGTTCTTTACTGACCGCACCCTCATCTTCTCCTTATATTAATTAATTTAAATATATTGCATTGTTTTACTACTGTTCTACTTGCCATTAGCACTTCAATTTATTTTATTTTTTTTACATCCCTCACCAAGTTATTTCTGGCATATGGAGAGTTATCCTACACATACTCAACCTATTCTGTTTCTAAACTTTGACTTTTTAGCCATTAGTGTTCTAGTGATACCATTTTATAGTACAGGTTATACAATTCGGATCAGATTCCTTAAAACTGTTTCTGATGTTTTGGAGAGCAGGTCAAGAATGAAGGATGTGTCTGGTCATTTCCCATTACTGCTAAGAAAGAACTAATATCCTCATACACTTAACACAGCTTTCTTAGTATATTCCCGGTTACAATGATGAATGAAGGACAATTCTTTGAGATAAACCTTATTAGGATTTAGGAAAATTTGATTAGGACTTATAGGCATGTTCCTTGATAAGTTGGTCTGATCTGCTATATCTAAAGAGTGCAGATCTGTTCCAACCAGTTGTACCTTATTTATTGTCATAAATATATGATACTTTAAAGTATGTAATGAATATCAAATTAAAGAGTTGAGATCCTGCTATTGTCAACACCCCATATACCAGACATGACGAGATTGGGGGAAAGCTCTGTTCTATCTTCTCAGAATTATAACAAGTCTTATTTTTGGACCTTAGAGTTTTCATTATTTGAGATTTTAAGATTACTAGTGAAGCTTTACTAGTCTTTGAAATACAGCCCTTACCTCTCCGTCTTAGTTCATTGTTATCTATTCAACCAGTTATGTAATTGTAAACTATACTGAGTAAGCGCCCACTCCTGCATTCCATTTTCCATCAGCTAAGCCGCTGATCCATCAATATAAACATACTACTTGTCCTCTTTATTTCCAACAGATATCATTTCAAGCAAGAATGCTCAAAACTCTAGATTTGGGTATCATTTTTACTTATTTACTCTATGGAGCTGGGTTTGGATCAAGAATTTATGTGGTTGTATCTGGTATGTTTGTATAAGGAACCTATTCATTTTACCAAGAACCAATTCCACTCTGTTCATCACCTTATGTTTTGGAAATGGGAGCTGCCTGGGTTTCTTGAAGTTGATTTTTGGACCACTTAGTTTTCCAGTTGTCGACACTCAATCATTTAACTCTTTTAATAAATATTAACTGCTAGTTCCTCCTGTCACCAACTTCCTAGTTTTGTTTCCCCTATCTGTTCATTTCTGACAAATGGGGGAGAGGATTATCCTACTGGTAACCAACCTATTCTAATCTATTGGGAGGATTAAGTTTTTCATTCTGTGGGGTCACCCCAAAATAAAAGTAAACCCTTTAGGCTAGATTTGAACCGAAATCATTGCAGATTCAAGGTTGCTAAGGTTGTTCTGATTAGAAGGTTTAAGAAGTCTCAAGGGCCGCCCATAGCTCAGTGGTTAAGACACAGTCTTACCAATTTGATGTCTATTGGCGGTGCCGGTTCGAATCCGGCCTGGGACGTCGACTTTTTTCATTGTGTGGCGGTCCCACAAAATGAAGAACTTTGTTGACCCCCAACCATGGTTAGGCAGTATAGGACTCCAATGGGAGTCTTGGCCGAAAAAAAAAAAAGTCTCAAAGTGGTCTTGTTTTTGAGAGGACAACATTTTTACTGCTTTGAGTTCTCAATTGTCTTGATTTCGTGACCAGAAGATATATAATATTTCGATTCAAAAATTTAGATTTCCGCTAATAACACTTGGTACAGTTGGTGCTCTAGACTTTCTATTCCTAAGTTTACGGATCAGGCTTCTGGAAGTCTCCCTATTGAATTTATTGTAAAAATTAAAAAAAAAATTTAACATCCATTTCGACTATATTTCTGGACTAAATTTCGAATATGAGGAACTCATTAGACGCATAGTTTATCGTTACTTAATTAAAGTGGTCAAAATATCTGCTTTCCGACATATATGATCACCAACGATGCCCACTGGGTGTAATTTATTTTCGTCCGAGCTCCTACAGTAACATTAGTTCTTTGGTCACATTAGCTCAAAAAAAATTAATAATGTCAATATATTTTTAAAAAATAATAATTAATTATTTAACAATAAAATTAATTAGCTAACAAATAAAAAAATATGCAAAGTAATATTTATAATGATATAATCGATCATGAGTAAATCAGGGTACTTCAGACAACAGATAGCCATTTTCTTGGTGGAATCCCGTTTGTGGACGTCGCACGTGTTGTCGATATGGTGAGTAGTAGTGAAGATTCATTTTTATTAATTACTACCACATTTTTATTAATTATTACCAACATTTTGATCTACTTTGTTCATTTTATTCAATAGATTTCACTTAATTATTACTGTTTTTGTAATCTACACGAATGATTTAAATAACTTGTCGGTTTTGTAAATCTGTCGAGCGTGTTGGTTCACAATAAAATATTGAACTTATCTGGTTGTATTTGTTTAAGATCTTTCCGCCGATAACATTTGTTTTGTATCTTTCATTTGTAAACTTAATTGTTATTTCTTTAAAGTAGTTATTTATTTGAGTTGCGCATGTTTTATACAGAATGTTGGATAAGTTTTCATTCATATAAACTACTATTTTTTCTGTTCATTTCTACAATTTTGTTCCATTATGTAACCTTGTTAAGTGATTTATTTTGTTCTTGTTATTATAGTCCACTCATAAGAAGAAGACTAGGAAGTTGAGAGGTCATGTCAGTCATGGGCATGGTAGAGTAGGTGAGTATATATTTATAAAGCATATGGAAATACTTTGTGGCGATGTGCTTTTAGTGTATTACAAATATCCAAAATAAATTTTTAATTACTTTTCTTCTTTCTTAGGTAAACATAGGAAGCATCCTGGTGGTCGTGGTAATGCTGGTGGTATGCACCATCATCGTATCAACTTCGACAAGTACCATCCAGGATATTTTGGAAAGGTTAATACTTCTATTTTTCCCATTTACTTATCAAATTACTTGAATTTTAAGTTTTTCAGATTGAGATACCTTTCTTTCCAAATTTACAAAGTCAAAGGATCATTAAATTAAAAAAAAAAAAACTATTTTTCCCATTTACTTATCAAATTACTTGAATTTTAAGTTTTTCAGATTGAGATACCTTCCTTTCCAAATTTACAATTATAATCAAATTTGTTAATTGTTTGAATTTTCAGACCTCATTTTGTTCATAATTGACCATGTTTGTGCCTATTAACTTGTTCTTGAAAATTATACGTTCCTGGTTTAAACTTTATTCCCTGGTCACTTTTAGTCTTTCCAATCTATAAATTAGAATAATCTAAATATAGTTTGATCACCCTTTAAAATGCCAATAAGGGGACAATTATCTAATATATCTTACTCTACCTACCTTTATTCTTAGTTAAAAATGATTCTAATAATAATAAATAATCAAGGATATCCTTTTATCTTAAAAAAAAAAAAACAAGTGAAAAATATAATTTGTGGAAGGGCCGTGTTACAATTGATAGTAGTTGATATATCAGCACCATGGAGTTTAGTTATTCAACTTAAATATTCGGGAATTTTGACCCATTTGCAATAGATATCCATGTTTTATATGGAAGTAAGCTATATTTTCATAACCAATTAATAAATTGGTCCTGCTGTCTAGGAACCAAGTGATAATAATTACAAAAACTATTTTTTTATGGTTTTTTTATATATTGATATCAAAATGCTTATCATTTGAAGTTGTCATCTTTTTGTGTGATTAGCCTGTATGTGACTGTAACTGTTTTATTTAAGCCACGCCAAAGAAATATTCTTATTGTCATTCTGAATAATAAAATGAAAATTTTAAAGTAGGATTAGGTACTTTTTGAAGTAGATCTACAGAACTCTATTCTGTTGCGGGTTTTAACCATTACCCATTTATATCATTGCTGCTTTAACTGGGTCACAACTTATTACTTTTGTTCTTTGCACTTGCTTGAAAGGGACAAATAAACCTCTAACAGATGTAACTCAGTTCATGGTGTCAAATTATTCTAAACAATAGAAATAATATTGTGCAGATGTTGTGAAGCTTTATCAGTTTAAAATACTGAAACTTCATAATAATGAAAAAATTAGTTTTGAGTGCCTTGTAAAGTTTATGTAACATGAGCTGGGAATTAAAAATTTAGTAATCAGGATAAGTTTATTTTCCAGAAATTATTTAGTTATTATCAAATTTGATATGTACAATATTTAGCCTTGATTTTAACATTGCACTCTTTTGTTTTTTAGTTGGGTATGAGGAATTACCATCTTAGACGTAATCAGAAGTTCTGTCCCTCATTAAACTTAGATAAGCTATGGACATTAGTTACTGAGCAAACCAGGCTTAAGTATAAAGATCACCCGGAAGGCAAAGCCCCAGTTATCGACTGCATCAGGGCGGTAAGTTCCTTTTGTATATTTTTACCATGTAAGATAGTGATAATATTTAGTTGTTGATTCTGATCATTATTAATTAATTTAACTGATTTAGTATGTTAATGAGCCAAGTTATTCTAAAGTTTCTATTGATTATACTGTACAGTTTCTCTGTTGGATTAGTTTTTGTTTCCACTATTCTCACCTTTTTTTTATTAGTTCCATGAAAGCATCTTGGAGGACAATAGTAGTCTATTTTACTAAATAATTGTGTAGTTTAGCCATCCATATTTATTGAACAGCAATGTAATTTTCTACTATTTAGGGTGCTGTGAAGTGAAGTTAGCCCATTCGACTATTTATTCAATTTTATAAAATATCCTTTAACAATTAAAATCTTCCAGATTAATAATGGAGGTTATGTTCCTTTCTAATTAATATCATACATTATCATTGTTCTGTAAATTGTTTCCTTGGCAACATTTAAAACAAGCAACTGTAGCAAAATGTGAGAATGATAATTGCGATTTATTTATTTATATATAAATTTATATAGCTCTGAGCATGATCATTATAAGTAGAATTTCGAGTCAGTTGACAAAGGTTTAAATATCATAGTAGATCTTTTTAGTGTCACTGCTTAGCTTCAACACATTTCAAGTAATAGACTACATTTGGAGATATTTTGTTGTGTTAATGTTATCTTGCTAATTCTAATTCATTATTTCTCAAACTCCGCTTTCTCTCTTTAGTTTCATTTATTCTTTTTGTGCTCTCCCTCCCCTCTCATAATCTATTATCTTTTTTTTATTTATAATTTATTAGTAAATTTTTGACTTATCTATGGTTGAATAGGTTATCTAAGGTGTATAACTAAAATTCCTGCTAGCTTTTTCCTTTCTATCATTAGTTATACAACATACAGCCAAAAATAAAGGGCTTGTAAGTTTTGATCAAATGTTTATTTTTCCTTAAAAATATAAACCTTAATTAATTATTAATTTGCATGTAATTCATGACATCAAATTGTATTTCATCTTTTTCATTTCACAGTAGTAAGTCTATATTTATTTGTTGTTCCAACTTGACTTTGTCAGCACTGTTGTTTATTATTTTATATTATTAAATTTTTGTTAATAATAAAAATGTTTTTACAGGGTTATTACAAGGTCCTTGGAAGAGGACAATTGCCCAAGCAACCTGTCATCGTACGAGCCAAGTTCTTCTCTAAGTATGCTGAAAGGAAGATCAAAGCCGTTGGTGGAGCTTGCATTTTATCTGCTTAAGATGAAAATTTTCAAATAAATTTTTTATGTTATTTAAGTTCACTTTATTTATCCCAATATATTTTACAAAGAAAAGATTTTTTTTCATTGCTAATGCTGCTTAACACGTTAACTGCCAACTACGAGATAACTCGTTTGCTTACTTGGCCAAAGTTACATTGGCTTCCTAGACTGAAATCTTGATAAGTACTGTGGCAGTCAATGTGTTAAGACAGTGTTATTTCGATGACCTTCCATAAAACTAATATTAATTATATAATAAGTGGTTCTAGTTAGTCAGTTCTTATCAAATTTTGTTTTAGAAGGATTGTCTCAATGGCTAAGAAATGCTACCTCATAAATGTTCATGCACTGATAAAATCTTATCCATATTATTTGAGCCAATGAATTCATAAGTTGTCAGTGTAAGTTAAAGCTGGACACATACTACACTGTATAAGTTATACAAGTTGTTTGGATAAAAATAATTCATTTCCTTCAGAGAATAAAATAAATCTGAATATTTCAAACCATTATTAATAATATTTCAGATTACATTTCGTGAAAATGCCCATTCGGGCCCCATTTCACAAATTAATAAAAATGGGGAGTATAGTTTATAAATGAGGGTGTGATCTGCAAAACTTTTTTTATTGAGTGAGATGACAGTCTTTAGGATATTACTTAAGATTATATAAACCATACTCTGCTGATGGGTTAGCAAGTGTTCAAAGACTCAACGTTATATGAAGATGTAACTCCTACTTAGCACAATGGTTTAGGGTCCATCAAACCACCTAATAAAGATGAAATGAGAGTGATGTGATCCTAGTACTAAAAAATAATTTAGGCCCCAGGATCAGAAAGCAGAACTTTTGAAGGCTGAGTTACTGAAATATATCCTTGACCTTCATAGCATTTGTAATAACCTTGACTATTCCAGAGGTTATGGTAGGGTATTATTCCCCTTCATAGATGGGGAGATCATATGAATTGTAATAACTATCAATGTCATGACTCCTGAACTATACATACAAGATACTGTCTAACAATATATCATAGGCTACTTCCCTATTGCGAGAGATAAGATCTACCAGTGGTTTTATTTGTGGGAAATCGACAACAGAACAAATCTGCTCTGTTAACAGGGGAATACAATTACATCACCTCTTTAGACTTAAGTGGTGTTTATGAGTTCCATTAGAGAGAGATGTCCTTGAATTGATCTAACTTATAGAGCTACTGATAGGATTGATGGGTCAAGTTAAAATACAGGAAGACCTGCCTGATACATTCACAAACATAAGGAGCCTATGATAACTGCAGTTCAACCTAGCACTACAGAAAGTGATACCAAGGCTGTTCAAATCCTAGCCTTGCATATGATATAGATATTGCCAGATCACAGGGGGACTTGAAAAGGATTTGTCTAGCAATTGAGACAGAAAGACAAAAATTGGTTCAGCGAATCAACCAAGCTAGGACTGAATAAATTATAGCCACCACTACCTACTGTTACTTACGGAGATTACACATTTGAAAGCATAAATACTTTTATTCTAGCTTCTGTTCAACCTTTGGCTTTGAACAGTCCTGCAAAGTGAGGCGAAACGTCGGACATAAAAAAAGTTGTAAACTATTTGTTCTTTTTTTGACTGCAACCCTGACCATCTTATATTTAAGTTTTACAGTCAACTATATATACATACATAAATATTTTTATGTATCTAGGGTCCCTAGTTTGTGAGGGAAATAAGCTTTCTCAGGGGTACAAAGGCCAATTACCACAGCAAATAAGTTTTATTTTGGTCTCTGTATAAAACAAAAATTAGGCTAGCACTAACTTATTATGACAATGGTAACATGGCCCTTATCACATGTGGATGCTGATAGTTTAATGGTATTTGAGAGAAAAATTTCAAGATGTTTTGCTCTGTAAAGAATGGCAACCAGTATAGGCTGAGGCACAATGTAGATTGTATCCAATCCCCTAGGAACCGGATGTGGTACAATAAATAAGTGGTGACTTGTGATATGTCGTAATGGAGGATGACTAACCCATTAAGATATAGATTGGATACAAAGAAAGAGAGGACACCCACAGCTGAGATAAAAGCCTATGCATAGAAATTTCTGAAAACAAAGCTTGGCATACTCATTTGCATGACAGGAACTAGTTTACCATCTGGTTTGGCTGAGCACCTTGATCGAATTCAGTTTCCATTGTCACTGGATTTAAATATAGATAATTTTGGCACAAGTAGTGTTCGAGTTATTTTTAATAAACTAAGTTAGAAAATTTCATTTTTTCAGAAATCCACTTCATGCCATGGACGGAAATTGGAACAAACTTAGTTTTGTCTCATTATTATCTTATTTTTAATAAATTGAAATAATTTCCAACTTCACCTGATTTTCTTCCAATTATCTCCTATATTTTATCTAATTTTACAGTTCACACCCTCAAATATAATAAATTTGAAGGTGCATGAATATTATTCATTCTTAATAGTTAATTGAGTATACCTAAGACGGTTAGCTTAGTACACCTAATTCAATCCAAAACATCATAAAAAAGAGGAAGCAAGGACCTACCTGTTCATACCCTCAAATATATAAGGTTTGAAAATCTTATTCTAATATTCTTAATCCTTAACTGAGTATAATTAATTTCTTTAAAACTACTATTTTCGATTTGAGCATGAATATTAATTTTTGATGGATGACTCAGTATGCTCATATCAAATGACAGATATATCAAACCTTTTGTAGTGTAGTGTTTTTTTTTTGGCAAAAATGTCCATAAATTAGATGCTACAAATTGTCTCATACTGCCTATAAATCACAAATAAAGGAAAACTAATCTAATTTAATAAATCGCCATTTGAGCTGTGATACCTCTTAGATTCGACAAAAATCAATGATTTTAATACTTTAAAAAATCCAGGTATCATTCAAGAGAAATCTTATCTCGACCACCCTCTTGCAGGATACCTAAACGATTATTCCAGACTTCAAAATTCCTCTAGAACAGTGGCTCCCATAGGTGGGATGTGAGCCTCGCAAAAATGTTTCCAAACAGACAAGATTTTTAAAGTGATTTTTCCGATGAGTACTCCTCCAGTGCATTATGCAAAAATAAAGCATAATTTTTTATTAATGGTGTATACTTTTTTTTCTTGGAGTTATGAGCTATCACAGGAAGTGACTGTTTTCTAAATTTGGTCTGAACAGAGCAAATACGGTTAACATTTTTACTATTCCATTTCAAAGAATAGTTTACAAACAGCTTTCCTTAGTTTCAAAGAAAAAAAGATGAAATGATATTAGGGAAAGATTTTATAAAAAAGCAGAGGTGCAACTATAGGAATCAATTGGTCATCTTTTAAGCGTATTAGACAAATTTCTCAGCATGATTCATTACAAATGCACATTTATAAATACTTCGAGGTTTTAATTTGAATAATAGTCTTAATATAGGTGGAATCTTTTTTGGGAAGGGAATAGGAAACACATTTTATAAGTAATCAATTATCATTATTAAATAAAATAAACTAGAGGATAGAGAGAACAATAAATCACAATAATTTATTATGGCATTTAGCGGAAGGTACATCTATAATATACATTAATTTAAAAACATTCAATTAATAAAAAAACGACAGCCACGATAACATTTTGTTTAATAACAGAATCGGGATGAATAAAACATTTAAACCTTATTAAAAGCAGCAATGTCGACACTTTGCACCTGAAAAAATGAAAACAATAATTAAAATGTTATCATTTACATTAGGGAAATTTCACAGGAAAAAATGTCATTGTTTAATTAACTAAATAAATCATTAAAATTCTGTTAGAGAAAGGGTTTTTCTTAACTGATAAGGCAGTTTAAGCCAACACTTTCTCTAATTTAATATTCCTGTTGTCCTACAGGCTTTAAGTTATGAATTAACTTAAACCTTCTAGCTAAAACAGGTTGAACTAAATACATTGCAGTATTATTATAATAGAGGAAATGAATATTTATTCAAAATATGAACATCTCTGCAATAGATTTGGAACAAAATTTAAACTATTATTTAAAAAATACTTTTTCTTCATATAAAAGTATGAATCGTGAGTAGTGAACATTGACCACATACTTTTGGTAAGACAAATACAAAGTTTTGAATTAAGTCCAAGAGAAATATGTATTAATAAATAAATATTATTTTCTTTCCTTGCTTGAATTGAATTCTCAATTTAACCCATCAATGCTTTAATATCAAGGTAAAGTATAACAAATGTGTGAATTTGTTTTTTTTATTCTGTTTCTTAGTACCTCCCAGGATTTCTTATGAATAATGAACATTTCAATGGATCAAATTTTGTTTACATAAAAGCTAATAATAACAAGTCCGAAGACATAATACAATCCTAAAAATTTAAACTTTGATAATCTGGACATTCCAATAATCTGAGATGGACAAAAAATTATAATAAAAAAACTAAAGAAAGAAAGATGGGGGGAAATGAAAAAAAAAAAAAAAATGGAGGGTAGAGGGCCAGAGAAAATTTCTAACAAAAGAAGCCCACCTTCCAAGTTAATCTAGGAATTTTCTGAACTCATTCTCTTTAAATTGTTATTTCCAGAGAATTTTTCACTTTTTATAAAAACAGAATAAGTGTAAACTAAAAAAGATATACCATAGAATGAAATCTTGCAATGTTTAACAAAAGAAGGTGCACATCACGTTAATAAAGCTGTATATATGTTTCAAACTTAATCTTTTATTTATAGGGTCTTCCTAAACACCCTAAAAGAACCAATTAATTCAGATTACAGGCATTGAACTGTATTTATAGAGTAGAGAAGAAAATAAAATTTAAAAACTAAAAAATTCAATAGAGGAGTAACTTTTTATCAAAAGTTAACATATCCACTTCTGAAAAGTACAGTTTTTTAATTAAGATTTCGCACCAAAAAATTACTCAGTTTAATTAAAAATTTTTAATTTTCCCCAGTCATATGGGTGTTACAAATCAACATTGAGATAATTTTTTATAACTTCCCAAAAGTGGATGTATTGACCTATATAATAAAATATAAGATATATATAAAATTCCCCGAACACCCATAACCTATACACAGATGGTTAAAAGATAGTTATGGATTTAGTATTTGTACTATACCTAACAGACTGAATAGTATGCTAAGTCTAATAGAAACCAAATATATTTGAGCAGTAATGCTTGTTAAATAAACCTTTTGTCCCAAGCAAAATGAACCTTTTCAGATATTTTAATTGGAGAAAGAATATCAAAATAACAAAAATTTCAAAAGACATCCTAAAACAATAAATTTTAACTTGAGGGCATGACCATCATGATGATCATGAATGAAAATTGAGATAGATGTAGCCCATCCTAATCTATAATCACTTTCATTTCAATTAGAAAAAAATTATGCATGCTTACATAATCTTCAATTTCTTGAATGGTTTCCTGAAGCCAATCAACGGAAACTTTGTCATCTTCAACAACACACGAGATCTGTAGTTTGTGAATTCCGTATGCTAATGGCACAAGCTTAGCTGAAAACAATTGAGAAAAAACAAAATATGAAATAATGATAAATAAAAACATTTATTATTAAAAAATTTCAATATATGTAAAACAAAAATGGTCCTTGGTGCCATGTTTCCACCAGTTATATGATTAGAAAAGTGTCATAATGGTTAAAATTTAATAATTATTTGCATGGATTATTGACATCATGTAAAAAGTAAAACTCAACTAAAACTGTGATAGATGGAATATGGTCCGGGTGCGGTAATATTTTGTACTATTTGACTCAAATAAAAATAGTGCAAAATATTACTATTTGAGTTCAATTCGACTGCACCCGGACCATATTCCATTCATTAATACACATGGCCATCAATCAGCAATCTTCCAGTGAAACTATAATAATAATTTTATGCAGTAAAATAATATATAATATAAATATAAGTAAAGTTCCGAGGATCATTGAGGAGCAATCTATAATTTGAGTACCAAATCTAAAAAAAAAAAAAGGTATCCAATAGCCTCAGAGAAAAGCGGTTGAACAGTTTTTTTTTTTAATTTGATTTATCTTCATAAAACAAAAAAAAAATTATCAGCATGATGATTAACCTCACGCAATAAAGAAAGAGGTTTGAACTTAAACTAATAGAATATTTGAATTCCTACTATTAGTGACAAAAAAAAGTATTAAATTTATGATGGTTTGCATACATAACTAATTATATCAATATTAATTATAAACTTCAGCTGATGGAACAAAAGGAAAATACTTACAGGCTCCCCATACAAGACCATCTGTTGTTATTTTTCTGACTTCAGCCTCCAATTCTTTCATATTTGTTTCATCATCCCAGGGCTTGACATCAAGGATAATGTTAGATTTTGCGATAAGAACAGGTTCTATTAAAAAAAAAATAAATTAAGTGGCTAATGAGTGCAAACCCAGTGGCAATATATACAGATATTGCTTGGCATTATGAAGGACCTAGAAATAGGAATGAAAAGGGGTGATGGTAAAAGGGTTAATTATCTGTTAACAGTAATTACTTTGATTTTTAAATGAAATATGAATTTTAATAGATCAATATAATTATTCTATTTTAATATATTGAAAATACATACTTTCAATATATTTCCTAAATAATATAGTGTGGACTCCCCCCCCTTGAGCAGTCTGTTAAATCATGCTTTAAGTAGAACAAATTATAAGACTTCCTAGTTAAAAACATCAGTAGTTCCAATTTAACCTTAATCAATCATGAGCAAAGATTCAATTTATTTTTAATCTATTTGAAATATGATTCACAATAATAATTACCATTTCTATCTTAAAATATGAAATGTATTTATGTTGAAAGTAAATGTGTGAAAATTTAAAGGCAAAATTATTTCACCAATTTTAATTAATATGTTTCAACTTCAATGTTCAACTTTTCGGCTAATACTTTATCCTCAGGAGCAAAATTCTCAGTCGCACATTCTAGAACGAACTCATATATTGACTCATTAATAAGACAAAAATGTAGGAGTTATTAGAGATAACTCTATAGAAATATATTTAAAAACTTTCACTAGAATACTTTTTGAAACTTTACAAGACTCCAATTTTGGTATATTAATAAGTTCAAACACAATAGATAGCTAGTAAAATTAAAATGAATAATAATAGTTAATAATTAATACCTAAAATAAACGCAAATGGAATATTGAATGCTATTCTGGATGGATCCATATTTTCAAAATAAAAATTAAAAACCATAAACCATAATTACATGTACTATAAACATATTTGTGAACATAAGATATCTTCTTATGTATCACTATATATTAAATATTATCCTAAATCATATAATTTAGTTTATATAATTTAGGTTAATCTTATACTCAATAAGATAAACATGCATGGCTCTGTGAAAATTAGGAAATATTGGGATTCAAACAGTAAATCAAACAATTGTTTTTATGAAACTGAAAGATGTAACTTTAGTTTAAAAAAAAAAAAACTTCACTAATGCCAAGTTGATATTTAAGTTAACTTACTTTTAGCCTTCCTAGCAGCATATTCAGCGAGCCTCTGTTCTTTGATTTTAGCAGCCTCTGTATCTTCTTCCTACAAAACAATAAAAAAAAAATAATTTTACAAGTTTATCGTATTTCAGTGGGATGGAATGAAGGGAAACACACCATTTAACCCCTGAAGGCATAATCTAAAATACATCAACAAAAACTATACAATATAACAGTTTATCATTGAAATAATTAGTAGCAAACAAAATAGCATGAATGACTAGACATTGTATAAATATAAATTAAATGAATTACACTATAAAATTAAATGAAATAGTTCACAACAAATTTTTGAAGAAAGTTGATTAAATACAATGAATAATAATATTTTGTCTGGAATAATGATTGACCTGAGTCCAAATAACTAAGTCTCGCAAAATTCTATATGAGTCTGTGTGTGAACAGCCTAGCTCAAAAATAAAGTCGTAAGGAATTAAAATTATTCCAAGCCTGGGATGTGACATAAACATTTTGATTAAATTGACCGATCGGAAGTGCCACTCTAAGGAATTGATGTTTTATTTTTTTTTATTTATTTCTCGAAAATGGCTCCAATTATTTTGATTAAACTCATTAAAATCAATATAAAATTAAGTGGTCTATAATATCAGATAGGTTTTATCCTCATTAAAATAGTTTGACAGGGCTTAAATGCAAATATTTTCCTAAAGTAAGTTTAATTTTGCTTATTTGAAAAAATTATCGATCTCACACTCTGGTCATTAAAAATGGATAAATATAAACTAAGAAAGGGTTTGATAATTAATTAACTTAAGGAGATAAGAGGAAATTTTTTCTCCAGGCTGAAAATGCATTTCCGGAGATAAGAATAGAGTTTTATATTATTAAGAAACCAAAGATTTCATAAAAAATAAAATTACCAAAGAAAGTCATAGAATGTAAAGGAAAATGATGAGAAACGCATAAATAAAAGGTCTATTTTAACTAGTGGGCGTGTGCACAAAGGATTTTCTGTTTCAGCAGCTGGATAACATTTTCTTCTCACTAGTTATTAAAAAAATAATTTTTCACTTAACCTAAATAAAAGCCTTTCAACGGACAGGATAACTCAGTTAGTTAACTAATTTTCCAGCTTAGAGCTCTACAAACTTCTACGAGTTTAGAACCAATATTTTAATTTAATTCCTAGATTGTTAATTATTCTAAAAAGTACTACTTATCAAAGTCATGATTTTGTTTAAGAAATGAAGTTAACTTCAACATGGCTAAACCAATCTACACTAAATTTGGCAGTGGTTTAGAGCTCAATAAACTCCACCAAAGAGCATAAATTGGGTCTATATATATGGAGTTTTTCCCCTTATTTGAAAACCATACTTCGCTTTTAATAAATCTACGTATAGTTGATATAGGCTGAAGAGCAGACATTCAGCTTTCCAACAGTTATATTAACGTACGAATCGGATAAAATGCAGCAGAGTTATGAAGGATCATATGAACAATACTTACAGGGAAAAAAAAAACCTCAGAATAAATCAAGTTGAAAAATTTGATTTCTAATTTCTTTGGAAAATGCTATTTAGAGGGTTTGAGATGATGCTAAAAACGAATATAATTTTTTTTTCCTAAAAAAAAAAAAAAAAAATTGTTGACTAACTTAACTTCAAGCCACATTATGTTTATGTAAATATAATATACCTTAATGGAATCAGAATTTTTTTTCTTTTTCCTCAGAAACAGACTGATTAATCAGTATACAATTACCTTGAGAAAAACATTTACTTTCTGAGCTACAAACCCAAAAAGCTTAATCATGTTCATGACTTTTTTTTTCTACTCATGAATTCGGGGGATTTCATTATCTATAAACCTTCCCATGGTAAAAGGGAACATTGGAAAAAAAACAGCTTGTAAATCAGTCCAGTAATTCAAAAGTTTATTGTGGACAAAGATTCAACAATTCCGTTTTATATATCCCTTAATACAGTAAAAATCTGGTGGTTAGGCATGATTCTGACAATTAATATAGTTAATAGTACAGTATAAATTAATACTGGAGTTTATATTCACTCAGAATTAAGTAACTATCCCCCTTAAACAACAATGTCTCCGCACCGACTTGGACAGAAAACCAAAATTCCAACACATTATATTAAAATAAATTTATTATAATTGTTAATATAATCATAGAATCAATATCAATACTGATGATTTATTTATTACCTAATATGATTAAAAATTTAGGATATAGAAAAAAATCATACTTCTGAGTCAGAACCAAAGAGGTCAACACCATCATCATCCTCGGCATCATCTTTTTTTACATGTGGAACCGGAGCAGGTGCTTTATTCTCAGTGGACTTTGAGCTTCCAGCACCAGTTTTTTCCAAGGTAGAGATTCTAAGGTCCATTTTCTTCAAAAGCTCCACAAGTTCACTAACCTCTAAAATTTGATAAGGAATAATGCCATCACAAGAAAATAAGAAGAAACATAAATATAAATTAAAGAACATTACGATTTTTTAAATCCAAGTTTTCTTTTTCCAAAGAGGTCAGACGATTAGTTATTTCAACACTGACAGTATTAGATGTGACAGCAATATCATCTATCTGTAACAAATAAAAACTTATTATTTTCTGCATGGTTCTAACTTTAGAGGCCACAGATATACATAGAAAAAAAGTAACAAACTATGAAAATGTTATTATTAAGTCAAAATTATTCATTTAAAAACAAAAATAATAAAATAAGAACATGCTAAGTGCATTGTTAAAAAAAAATAATAAAATAAAAAAATTATGCATAAAATGCAATTTAAAAATTGTTCAGGTGTCGATTTTACAGGATATGGGATAATAAAAATATGCCTTACACACTGTAAAGAATTTTTGATGTGCTGCCTCGCTTTGGCAACTTCGCCGGCGAGGGAATTCCATGAGTTGCTATTCTGTGAAACGCCCTTAACAAAACCATTAAATCTCAGTTAATTCTAATTTATAGAATAAAAAAAAACTACAAAAATTCATAATTAATGTTCATGATCCCAAATTTATAAATATAATACTAAACAAAATATTAAATCTCCAAAATGACAACAAAATGTTATTGTTATTCATAGTTATTAACATTTAACACCATATGTATATATGTAATGATACGATTTATCATGCCAAAATCCATTGTACAATTTTTCAATAACCAAAATAATATATATAATCTAACACTTAAATTTAAAAAAATCTGGGTACTTTATAAATTTAATACACATTTGCTTATCATTAGTGTACCTTTTTATCCCTTTGACGTTCCTTCTTGTGTCTTTTCTTTTTCTTAGATTCTTTTTTGGCTTGATCTTCAGCCTGAGGGTCATTGGTACTATCTGAAGGAATAATGAGTTCAACTGAATCTTGTTTATCAGGAAGAGGAGCTCTGATTAGAGGAACTTTCTTAATATTATTTTGAGAATTTTTCGACTTTTCATAACAAGTGGTGATTTTGGACATTTCTGGGATTGTGTTTACATTAGTTCCTTTATTTTTGAGGGATTCAGATGGATAGGAAAGGTTTTTAGAGGGTAGGTAATATCCTTTAAGCTGCTTGCACACAATAAAAGACGACAATTAACCATTATTAGATAATTAATATGTTATAAAAAACTTTATCATGCTATTTCATAAATGAGCATGCTTTAAAAATATGAACATAAATGTCTTAACAGAAAAGGTACTTGCACAGAGAAAAAATAAATAACTAAGTAAACTAAATGGACTCATGAGTTTGAAATAATAACAAGCTGACAACCACAAAAATGTATCATTCCACAAAATCTACTAACATTTATTACCTTGACTACATCAGAAACTGGATCTATACAACTGCCTTTATCGGGTACAAACTCTTGCTTAGTAACAACTTTATCATCAGTGACTTTTGCCTTATTCTGACCTTTGATTTTGGAACAAGTAATGTCGCCAAATTCACCCTTTGTCAATGTATTATCTCGGCTGTTAACTTCTGACTTCTTAGGTTTCTCGGATTTTGAACATATATCTACTTTATTAGTTTGTGGCAAACAGCTTGATTCATTTTCAGTAGCTTTATTAATTAAAACAGATTTGGAGCGATTTGTACTTTGAGAGGCCCCTGACTCAGATGCATTGATTTGAGAACTCTCAGGCAACACTTCAACCTGCTTTGCTGAGTTATCTTGACCTTTAGAAATTCCATGTACTATTGTACAGCTCTTAGATTCTTTAGGATCACGTTTAGTGATAGGACACAGTTTATCATTTTCAATTTGAGCTTTATCATGACTGGCTGGGCCTGCTTCAATTTTATTTAATTTATCTTGATGAATTTTGGTGGGGCTCATTTTATCAGACAAAGAACACGAATTTACTAAAGCTTCAACATCTTGTACCTCAACGAGATCTGCGTTATCCTGATCGGTGACTATAGTACTATTGGCGACTTTAGCCGATTCTGAGGACTAATACAACAATTTAAAAAAATATTAAATGGAAGTTAGTAAAATTAAATTAAATTGTAGTTCAAATTACCTTGGCTAATCTTTCATAGTATCTCCTTTCAGCGGCATCGTATTTTGGCTTATCCAGCCAAATTTTTTCATGAACCAATAGAGGAGAAGAAATCATACTGCCTGAAGAATATAATTATTGGTAAATATTAAATGAAACCATACTATCATGTCATTAAGTGTTACCAAAAGAATACCTACTCGAAAAGAATCAACCAACGATGATCAACACGTTGAAACCTCAACGACAGAATTGAGAAAGATCCAGCAACTTCCACAAAGTCGGAAGAAAAGCTGCTATCGATTTTCTAGGAACATAGTATGTTTGTTTGATATCTTAACTTTAAAATATAAATAAATAATCTTATCCTCGTCAGATAATGTCATATTTAATTTAATTCAATTTTGTAAATTCTATAATTCAATATCTTAAAATTACATAGCTCGAAATACAGAACATATGACTGACGTGTGTTTAACATGATAAGGCCCGAGTTCTAGATAGCAATGACTGAGGGTATTATGTAGGGGATAGGTAGGATTGTGTATGTACATAGAATATATTGGGTTTTCCAAATTTACAATTGTAGTTTGTAATATATTTACTGATTTAGATTAAGGAATCATACTGTTTCTTAAATTTTTATAACCGACATGGACGATTTAAATTTATCACAAGACCAAACAGAGAAAATTCTTCAGTTTCAAGTGAGTTATGATGTTTTTTAACAATTCTAACTCCAAATGTGTTATTTTTTTTGCCGCTTGTTTAAAGTTAGTTTGAATTATGTAGGACCTTACTGGAATTGAAAATCTGGCTGTATGTAGAGATGCCCTTCAAAGACATGGTTGGGATCTTGAAGTTGCTGTCCAAGATCAGCTTAATATCAGTGAGGGTAGACCTTCATTATATGCTTCAGAACATACAGCACCAACAGTAGTGAATGATGGTATTGTACAACATGTATTTTACTCTCCTCCCTCTGGCAGTTATAGGTATGTTGTTTTTCATTGTTGATTTCAAAACATGATTAGAATTCATGGAAGTTCACATATTCAGAAATATAATTTGTGTCTATTTAGATGGGGAGGTCCTTTTGGATACCTGGTAACTTTCGTCTTCCAGTTCTGTTATAATACTTTGACTTCTATTTTGAAATTTGCCTTTTCGCTGTTCTGGAAAGATACTCGAAGAGGTATGTATTTTTACTTTCAAGCCTAGATGTTATGACTAAAGCATGTTTTTTGAACAGTTAACGGTTTTATTTGGAAATGTCAATTATATCTTGTATGATGCTAGTTCACAAGTGTCACTCTAACATCCTAACTGACTAAGTATTAACTTTTTCTTATAAGACCCCTTCCTGATCATTTCTGACATATGGGAGGTATCAAGAGGTGATTTTTCTATTCTAAACAAGTAGGAAGGGTCAAGAAATTGATCCCTCAGACCAGATTTGAACCGGGGGCCGCTGCAGTTATTAGGCAGTTAAAATTGAGGCTCCAACTCACTCGCCTGCAATGGTACCCTATGTATTAATTTTTATTACTTAAAACAATAAAAAAAAAATGGTCAACTATTATCGGTTCCAACTTGACCATCATTAAGTGATCCCATGTATGCAAATTTTGAACCTCTAAAGGGAAAGGATCGGAGATTTGTTCACATTTTGTATGTGCAAGCAGAAGTTGACAGCTGTTATCTAATTTCAAGGCATATTAATAATTATGTAGGTTTTAACTCGAAACAATTTAATTTTGTTTTTATGTGAATACACACCCCCATTTTAGAGTGATACTTGTGAATTGCCAAAGTTTATTTTAATTTTAATTACTATCAAGTCTTGTAGGAGAAAATTCTTAGTTCATATAGAAATTTAATACTTTAAAAATTTAGTAATTATTTAAATTTATTACTATTGTTTGATTTTTCTCTAAATGTTTTGATTGTTTTATTTATTGGTATATTAGAACCTGTATTTACAAAGGGTTATATGCGTTTCAAATTATTCAATATTTAGTGATAAAAATTGTTAGTAGTGCAAGATAATTTACAAAATAAACTGTATACATAGGAGTGTAACTTTAGCAGCGTAAATTTCTAATTTCTGTACAGATATAGCATTTGATGGTTTGAACTTGAATGTTTTTTTCCTTTAATAAATCCAGAGGTTCAAGTAATATTTCAATAAATCAAGAATCCAATAATTATCAGATAATTAATAATAATAATGAATAATTCAATCAAAGTAATAGTTCAAGTAATTAAGTAATCAAGTAAACAAGTATCCCCTCCTATGTATTGATCTTATGAAATACTTTTAATTTATCTTATTCCAAGTATTATTTTCAACAACTTTCGTATTTATGATCTTATAACATGTATTGGGTAGGTTTATTTGATTGTTTGAAATGAATTATCTTCAAGAATCTCTAAATAATGAAACTGACCTATTGTTTCATCCTTACCCTCAAGAATATTGTGTCCCAGATCGACTCCCCCCTCTTTTTTTATTTATTTTTTTTAGTGATTTTCTTTGATCGATCAATATTCCACGATCTAAAAACTATTTACAGATACTAATTAATACCTTTAGCCAAGTTTCTGTCTATAGAAGTATGCTTTCTCTTGTTATGTTTACAAGGTCAACTAATTAATCTATGACTCTATCAGGTCATATAATTACTTAATTGGGATGATAAGGCACCCCCTGATAACCAGTCATAATTCTTTCTTTTATTTCTGAAATGGTGGCAGTATTAAGAATTTAATGTTCGAGATAGATTGTTATTGAATTAGCTCCTATTTCATGCCAATTATTGTCAAAATCATTGGCTTTGGACAATTTTTTATTCTATATGATCTAGTACAAAGATTTTTTTTTTTTTTCATTTATTTGGGTTAATGTTATAAGTTCTATTATTTTCAACATATCTTCACCACTTTCACTATTAATATGATGATATGATATTTTCTATTTTTGACCCAAGATAATGTATGCATGAGTTCTTCAATTTCTCTGCTCAATCAGCAAATTGTTGTGGTTGATGGAAAAATCTTGTTAATGAAACTCCTTAAGATGTAATTTTATGCATATCTAATCAGGAAACAAATATGACCTCAATTCTTTCTTTGTAATCCAATAAATGAAATGAAATAGCCTTTTATCTTTGCAATAAATTAAAATCATACAAAATACAATCTAAACATTTAAAGAAGATAGAAATATATATTATAATTGACACAAGATTAACTTTTATCAATTTCCATTCTATCTTTCTGCATCCTTTCCTGCATAGCCCTTCCTTTTCGAGAATAATAGTCAGCACTACCCGGGGTGCCAGCTCTATTGGGAGGCGAGTTCTTTCTATTTCACCTTCCAGACATCCCTGTTCCTAGCAGCTCTCCACCAAAGGGGTCCTGCCTCCCTCATGACATATCGCTCCATCTTTTCTTTTGACGTCCTCTTCTTCTATGAAGGTCGTATGGAGTCCATTCTGTGGTAATTTTTGACAATCTGTCATCTTCAGTGTCTCAGTGAGTCCTGTTTCTTTCTGGATCCAAGCATTTTTTATTCGATCCCTTTTCCTCACATTCCCTATACTTCTTCCAATATTATTTTGCCACACCTATAATTTCCTCTCCTGAGCTATAGTCAGTGAGCACCGGGCTAATGCAACTGTCGATGACCTGCCATTTAAGGTCGATACTTGTTTTTCCCTTGATAATATGCCTGAGGGACCAAAACTTATTCCAGCCAAGTGCCAATCTCCTCTGGACCTCCTTTGCTCCTCTATCTGTGAATGATATTAACTGACCCAGATAAATATACTCTTCAACATATGCCAACTTATGATTGTTAATTTAGCACTCCTCTTTTACGCCATTTGTCTTAAGTTTCATCTTCTGGTAGTTCGGATAAAGACCAACCTCTTCACACAATGCCAGAAGCTGCTTCATCATTTCTCTCAGTTGTTTCATGCCTTTTGCAAAGAGCACATTATCATCTGCAAAACGTAGGCTGCTCAGCCATTTTCTATTTAGTTTGATGCCTACTTCTTCCCATTCAAGATGCCAGAACACCATCTCCAACACAACAACAAACAAAATTGGTGATAGCGGATCACCCTGTCGCACATCCCCCTCAACATCAAAGTTTTTTCCTTTCTTTTCAGTCATAATATAAGCTGTCTTCTCCTTATTAAGCTCTGTTATTATCTTAATATATTTGTCCTCTATTCCTATTGATCTCAGTGCCTCAAATATTTCTGAATGTATAATGCCGTCAAAAGCCTTCCTAAAGTCAAGGAAACAAAGATATAGAGAGAAGTTATATTCATTTGCTTTCTCCTCGATGATTTAGTTTACAGTGTGAATGGTTCACTGTTGAAAATCCCTTCCTAAAACCTGCTTGTTCTTCCTCAACACATTCCATTATTCTTTTTGGTAGCCGTTGTTTGAGAACACTGGTGAAAACTTTTGACATGGTTGAATAGAGGGAGATAGGCCTATAATTCTTTATATCATACTTGTTGCCTTTTTTTATTCAGCAGAATTATTTTTGCGTTTTTCCATTGTTTATTTCAATAAATAATTGTCCCTAAATCTTGCATCAAGGAGCAATTTTTACTTCCCCCATTGTCTCCTCCATGAAATTTGATGGATTTGATAGCAAAAAAGTTTTTATCTTCCATAGTGTGGTTGCGATATGATTAAACAGTTCGTTGAGAGCAACATCAGTACCATATTGACCCTGAATCCGAATTGGTTGAGTATATGAGTTGGTCAAGTATAATATAATTAATGTCCCTGTATTAAAAAAAAGCAATTTAGTAAGAGTAATAATAGTTGAGGTTTTATAAAAACAGTGTTACCAGTAGAACAGTTCAGATTATTAAAACAATCTATTTTAAGGCTGACACTATTTGTTAGTCCATTAAAATTGCTTCTAACCATTCAGAGTTCTATATTTACTCCTTTTTTTCTGAAATGGTCAATCTACCATAGATTTGATATAAATACATCTATACTCCTTCATATTTTCCTTTTCTTTTATTTCTGTTTTTTTTTCTTATTTCAGCCACTGTAATGTTTTGATTTTTTGTATGTTGTTTTTTTTTTATTATTTTTATATAGTTTGGGATTTCTTTTGTTAGGGAAGTATATATTCAGTTCTATTGATTAATTTGGAACTTCAGATTTCTTCTGAGTCATGGTTTAGTCATGTGTCAGTGCTTGGGGGTGTGAGCATGTCTTTCTCCCTGAAATTTTACCTTACACTTTTTGTCTAGAAAATAAAGTAAACTACCTATATTTTTTATAGCTGCACATAACCTTAAAATAATCAGATTATAGAATTTGGAAAAGTATCTTTGAAACATTCTAGGTATTGAGAAGAAGAAAATTATTATGTATTATTTTCTGAACTCTTGAAAGAAAGAGAAAGTTAAAAAGATGACTGTCTTTATTTGAGATTTTTTGTTTGTATAAAGAGGAAAAAAAAGGATTTCAGTGTAATATGATTGTAAAAGGTAACAACACTGCCAGAACCTTTCAGTATAGTCACTGTATTGCTATGGATGATCTTGACTACAGTATTGGTCATTTTTATCTTCAATATCAAGTCCCAAAAAATTCTAGGTCATTGTTGCTTTCCATTTTACATCACTAAGTTAATTAAATAAAACTTGATGTTTTTATAAATAATCAAAGTACTGATGTGGAAAATATAATGAAAAAAGTTTATATATATATTTTCATCATTGATGGAACATACAGCAAGTAGTCGCCCCAGTAGCAGGGACAAAAACAGTAAGTCAGTTGGCAACATGGTAGATTTACATGTCATGATCTCTTTGTTTAAAAAAAACAAAAAATTGTTTTACATATTGCTTGAACAGTTTTCTATCTCACTTGTTTGACCAATTTACTTGTTAAGAAATAATTGGAGTGAATGCTAACAAAATTAATTTTAAAGTTAGAATCAATTTTAAAAATCTATTCTGTTGTCTGCTTAAACATTAGAACCTTGTGTATAGTGTAGTAGACTTTTACATGATTATAGATTTACCGTCAGTGGAGAGAACACCTGATAATGAGGAATATTTCTTCTATGAGTTTATTTATTTAGTACTCTACTTTCTATTTACCGCATCCTCCTCTATTCTGCTGAACAACTTTTTACATTAAGTATACAGAGAACTATATCCTCATCAGAATAACTATTAGTTAGATCAACTGAATATCTATAACTTAATTTTCTATTACCTACCTTTAATTTTTTTTTTTTTTTTTTTTTCTTATCAACTTTAGATGTATGTACATTGTTATTTTATAATTTTTTATATTCCATAATTATTTACGTTCTTTAATTTTTATTCATGTATTCTATATTTTTTATCTTTGTCTATTTTACTAATTACTTGTTAACATTAACACTCATTACACTACAACTACATTTTAGAGCTTAAATTATAGTATTAAAAAAAATAATACTGATTTCAAATTGACCTTTAATTTTATTAAAGGAGGAAAAAAAATAGTAAAATCAAATTTATATTTAAAAATTTGGTTGTTTGTTGGTAGTAATTTCATGAAATTGAAAAAATGAAATTCAAATTATAATATTAAAGCTATTAATAATAAAAAATTTCTTAATTTGGAAATATCAATCTGAAGTTTGGAGTTTAATGTTAGAATTTAATATCTATTTTAATATTTGATATACTTCTTTCTAAATAGCACCTTGCTTAATTTTCCGAAATCTTAAAATTGTGATTATTAAGGGTAGAGTTTTAGGTCCTGTGTCCTTCTATATCTAGACAAACGACATTAAAAAAGTTATTACAAGTGACAACAAATATTTCTTTGCCAACGATTCTCTTTATCACTTACCATAAAAATTACAACATTGCTCTGGAAAAATCCCAAAATTACTATTCTAATTTTTTAAAATGGGCTCATGATGACAAAGGTCTCATATTTAACAAAGACAAAACTGTCATTATGTTGATAAAATCACCCCAAATGCCTTCAGTAGATGACCCTAAAATTAAATCCCATAACTGTGACTGACTCATCAACATAACGCACCGCAATTATAAAAAAGAAAATCTTAAAATCGTTAAAACTTTACCACATAAACTATTTTATTTTTATAGAATTATCTTAAAATTTACAAATAACAAATATACAAATTTACAGATAACAAATTATTTATCAAAGAAATAATATATCCAAAAAATGTTATAAACCAAATTTATTGTATCGAACCACTCTATAACAATAAATTTGGTAAACGCACATTAGACTATATGGTATCATATCTGTTCAATCGCTTACCAGAAGAACTAATAAATAAATCAACTACAAAAAAAAAAAGAAATATTTAACTGAGTACTTTCTGACTTCTATGATTCCCAATAATTGATTTTGATTCACCAAAATCATACCATATCTGCTTGTATTTTTTTCTTAACTCCACTTAATTTATTTACTATATTATAATCTGTATTAGCAATGTATGTGTGTGCTTACTAATAATTTTATAGCCCTAAAAATTGTATAACCTCTACAATGCCCTAATAGTCTAAACATTAATATTTACATTTTACTTGAAAAAAATTATATTATAAATAACCTTCTGCTTGGGCTTAAGGAAGCACATAGTGGCAAGCTTATCCAGATTCTCATTTAACTTTGTCCCCGAATCTTCGTTGAAATATAGCTCTCCCGAGAATGTGCATCCTAAATATTTTATAGTGTCGCCTTCTTTCATTGTTTGGATGCTATCTCAGTTCTGAAGGGAGAGATTTGTCTCTTCCAGCTCTTCTTTATTAACAAAGAGTGTCTTTCTAACTTTTTGTTATTTGTTGTCTCAAAAACTTATTTACTTTGTCTTTTTTGTTTTTTGATTCTTTTTAACTCTGATTGACTTTTCAGCTGTTACAGATCCTGTAGGAGATGTTCTAAAATTTATTGACCATTTCAATGAAGCATATGGAAGAAGCCATCCAGTTTTTTATCAGGGCTCATATAGTCAGGCCCTTAACGATGCTAAACAAGAACTGAAATTTCTTCTTATTTATTTACATCAAGATAACAACCAAGATTGTATTAACTTTTGTCGGTAACTATCTTGTAGTTTCATTAGTACAGTATACTTTTTCTTTTAATATTCTTTTTATTTAATTTCTGTTTTCTACTTAGTGAGACGCTTGCTAATGCAGAAGTAATAAACTACGTAAACAATAACGTATTGATGTGGGCATGCACAACTAATAGCGGAGAAGGATATGCAGTCTCCCAAACACTCCGGGCTGGAGGTTTTCCTTTCTTAGCAGTTATTGTACTGAAAGAATCGAGAATGACTCTCGTTGGAAGGTAATTGTTCTATTACTAACTAAAATCATTTGGCAAGAGAGAAAACTTGTTTTCCCCCAACGCATTTTATATTAATCTTTCAAATTCTGTCGGACAAAATAAATTTTCTCCCATATTATTATATTATATGTTAATATGGGGATTTCAAGGTGTAGGTTGTTTTACTTAAACTTCCTAGGTTTGCTGAGGCTTAAAATGATTTACTGAAACTCTTTAGAATCAACCTTACTCTTGCTGGATCTGTTTTCCTAGTATTATTTTAATTCATAATATTTAAATGATAATGTGAAATAAGTTTGTGATTAAAAAAAATAATTATTACTACAATCTATTTATTCTTATGTTTTTAATTTTTTTTTATTTAGGCTAGAAGGACCTACTAATTTCACTGAATTAATGAGTCGTCTTGGAGCTATTGTTAGTTCAAATGTTTCCTATTTAGACACTGCTCGTTCAGAAAGGTAAGAAAATACTTGACGAATAATTGAGCACCAGAAATTCAAAAAGAGCATACAAATATTGAAGGCAAAGTGTCTATGAGTCAGGCCTTGAAAATTTCACAAATAAGTAGTTATATGAATTGTTTACATGAAAGAAGTATTTTCTGTTTCTTTGGTTCTGTGATAGTTTTGAATTTCATTATTTTTGAATGAAAAATGTAATGTTCAGTTCATTGATATATAAATTCATTGTGGCTGAGTTGGGCCAACTTGTTAGGGAAGCTTCTCAATACATTTAAGTCAGATATAGGATTGTTTCAAATATAACTTAAGTGTTAATATTTATTTCATAAAAGCACTACGAAATAAATCTGTCTGTCTTTCTTCTGGATAGAATCAGTTGGCGATCTGTAGATATTAGAACTACGGTGTCAAAAATGCAAAGAAAGTTACCCTTTTTCAAAATTCCCTATTAAATTCATTGATAAACCATACTGCATTAATTGTAAGGGACTTATGCAGGAAAGTTTAGAGGCTGTGAGTATTTCCTAAATATTGAAACTGTACTAATCATTAACTTGCCCATTAGCCAGAATTCCAATATTACAAACCTTATCTTTTGAAAAATAATAGGAAACTAGCTTGAACAGTTGTAAATAACACTCCATTTGTTTCACTGTTGTATCCATAAAAAACAAAATTATTGAAGTAAACAGTGATATTATTCTACCCATTATTACTAAAATTAATTTATATACAGTAAAACCATAAAGCCACAATGAATCAATTATAAAAATATTAATTGATAGATAAATAGATTATGAAACCACAGTTGATCAATTACCTCTCTACCAAACAGTCAACTATTTTACTTATGGACCCTTAGATAAAAGATGTCTCCGTATTACAATAAACATTTTTTTTTTTAATCTACTATAAACAAAAATCATCCACATTCCTATTTATGCATATTTGCTTGACATTATTATCTGCACATCCATATGGTGATCAGTATACATATAAAATATACATAATACATAATTTCAAATTAATCAAATTGTATCACAAAAAATGTATTTAAAATTTTTATTGAAGAAACTGAAAATTCACTTCAAATTGAAATTATAGGTGTTTACATCAGGACCTGCTCGTGCTATACTGCACTTTTACGTTATACTGTACTTTCGCTGTCGCGGTCACTTCCTCGTCCTATAGCCGCTTCCCTCGTCGAGGTGTACGGTGTGCTGTGGGCGAAATGGTGAAAACCATGTAATCTTCGCCCCGTGTCTGAAAAGATGTCGTTCTTCCTCGGTGACTGGCCAGCGTGTCCTGGACTCCGGCGTGATGGTAGGGGTAGGCCAGGTCCAAGCATGCATAGTGCATAGGCTGGGGCGGCACTGCAGTCGCAGCGTCTTCGGGGCCTTCCGGTGTTCGCAGCAAGGGGGGCATCAGGAAATGAGACTCCCGACCCCGACTTTATATAAATTCAAAAAGCAACAGCAAAAATCAGATTACTTAAATCCGACAATAGGAATGCTCAAATCATTGCTGGAAGTGTGGCTATGTTTATAAAATATATATAGATTACAGTATAGTTCTCATACAAACTATATCAAACATGTAAGTATTACCTTAATAATCTAGGTTCAATTTATGGGAAGAGTCAAACAATTATTTAATTATATATTATTATTTACTACATTTTTATTTTTGATACAATACCATTTCTTCCTTATTTACTCCATCATATAAAAATCCCAATAATATATTTTTGGGACAATTACATTGACATATTTAAAATGAGGAGAGTAAATAATAATAAGTATGCTTGATGATCGGCCGATTGCCCCGAAAAATTGTTACATATAAATGACGTAAAATAAAAAAAATTTAAAAATGAAGATTTTTTTTTTATTTCTCCTTATTAACTGAAAGAAGTGCCTTTCTTTTTTTTAATGAACCTTTTTACAACTCAAGGAAATAAAAATATATGAAAGCAAATTGATTTTGTGAGAAGGGGTTATCCTACAGTTTACCTCCCTATTTTAACCAGAGTTGGAAGGTCAAAGTTTCATTCTATGGTCACCATGAAATAAAGGTCAGCTACAATGGCCTCATGTCGTGTATTTTCAAAACTTTGTTCTAGATGTTTAGTACAATTGACCCAGGATAGAAGTGCACAAATACATACACACTTCTCTAAGCTGGTAGTCATATCAGTTAAAGAACTCAATCAACCATGACTAAACCTTAGTAAAAGAGGTTCAGATAATAAAGGCAATCAATTTGAAATGTATTTTGAGCATACCTTTTTACAGTTTAATTAAGAACAGTCAAAATTACTTAAATATTGGAGTCAGTTTATTTTTCCCTTTTAATTTCATTAAGTATTTTATAAATAAAATCTATGGTATTTATTAATCATCTCATTCAGTAAATATCATTTATTCATTTAAAATCTAGTTAATGCTTAAACCAGTAGAAAAAACTACTGACTAGGCAGTGTTCAGTTTAAAAATTTATCAAAATTAGGAGTGGTGTGAAATTTTTTGCTTATATTTAGGTCTAAGAGAAATGAAATTAAGTTCTGTGTTTTAATAGTGTAAACTCTATCAATTCTTATTTTCGTATATTTGAATATTTTTCTTCAGGATCGCCCGAAGTCTTACCCAAACAATAAGAAGAGAACAAGATGCTGCTTACCTGGAATCACTTAGGGCAGACCAGGAGAAAGAAAGGAGAAAATGTGAAGAAGAAGAAAGGAAAAGGCGGTTGGAGGAGGAAGAAAGAAACCGACAATTAAAAGAACAACTTAGGAAAGAGGTAATAAAGTAGAGAAGCTTCAGCAAGCGTTTTTTTTAAAAGATTTTACTGTTAAATTTTTAATATTTTATGTATTTCAGGCTATTCGAAAGGCTAAAGTTGAGATGGCTTCTGAAATCCCTTCTGAACCAGAAGCCTTGCACCCAGAAGCTGTTTGCGTAGTTTTTAAAATGCCGTCTGGCGAAAGACTTGAGAGGAGGTTCCTTCGCTCTCATACTTTGAAAGTAATTACCTCTCTTCTAAATATCAATTCAGTATAAAATAGACAATGTTTCCTTAATATTTATATTTCCAAGTAGGCTAATCATTTTTGGAAATGTAAAACTGTTTTTATAATATAATTGGGTACAACTATTGAAGGATCATAGTTTGATTTCTTCAATTTATTTCATAATAACGTTTTTAGGTCTGTTTTTTTTTTTTTTTTTTTATTGGATGCTTTATCATACCTCCATCTAGTTTTTTATTTGTGGCTCTATCAAACCTTTGTATGAAGAATTCTTTTTAAACTTTGTTGTTAAATCTTGTTCAAATAATTTTCTTTGTGATACTCAGTCACAAGTAAGTTAGGCTTCTGAAAATATTTATTTTTTGCTAGACATTTGGCAAATAAGATGTGAAAGCTCAACAGTCATCAACAAATGAGGTCTTTGTAATCTTGTTCCTGGAGTAAAGTAGGTGCCAAATTATGTACAACCTTGAAAATCTGACATAACCACTGATCACTATGTCAAGCTAAAACAAGAGATATTTCTCAGTTATTTCAGTAGTTTCATCTTTTGGCCTCTTTAATTTACTTTGAAGTTAATTAACTTAAAAAGTATAAATATTTATAATATAAATTATTAATTTGTATTAATTCATAGAAATATATTTATTTCAATAAAAATGCAGTTCTATCCTCTTTATCTCAGAACCGAACCAGAACAGGCAATGATTATTTGCATCTAGTTCATATGATAATGCACCTTGTCATAAATTTGTGGGTTCGGACCAAAGCTGAATAATTACTACTTTTAGGAAAGGCAAGCAATGTATACTCATATAATGAGAAATGTATACTCATCAAATAATTTTGATTTTGTCTTATTGATCTAATGCCACATGTCTGGAGTAGCTTCTTTTAAATAGTTTTCTCTGAAAATCTTCCAGAATGTAGTCCACGCTTCCTTGTGAGGAAAACCGGATAACTACTTTTAAAAGTAGCAATTCTGTTCAGAAAATCCATTGTTAGCATTCTGAGAATATATCTGGAGTTTTACCAACCTAAATCTTATTATTTCATATAGTCAGTTTTCTAGTTATGGTAGTGTTCTGTTCATCTAATTCATTGTTAGGCAGATAATAACAACATCTAATTATTTACTTACAATAGGGGTATTCATGATGTTGTGTTAAATGTTATAACTATAGGATTGTGAGCAGCCCTATTTGAAGTCATGCTAAACGTTAAATGCATAAGAGTCCCTAGCGGATTTTCTCAGCAACCTGTTGTATAAGCCTTTATGTTTATAACCTTCCTTCCAGACCCTCATGTTATTGTTTACTTCAGTTTTGATTTAAGT
>NW_027110211.1:887299-887611 GCF_000696795.3 Halyomorpha halys
AATTAAATCATAAATGATAAAAAATTGATAACTGATAATTGCATAGTACAAAATTTTAATTGATTGATATTTGTGGAATTGTATGGTAGTAAATTGAATATTTTTATTGAATATTATAGTAAATATTTCATCTGTGACTGTTTTCAATTTACTAACATACAATTCCACAAATATCAATCAATTAAAATTTTGTACTATTCAATTATTAGTTATCAATTTTTTATCATTTATGATTTAATTCAATATTTTGTATAATTCTAAATTTGTTTGTATACTATTCCTTTTCAATTGTATGATACTCTAAATGTTGTT
>NW_027110211.1:887661-888208 GCF_000696795.3 Halyomorpha halys
TTTTTTTCGATTTAACACGAGTTTTTCCATTTAACACGCTTTAACATAGATCATGAATACCCCTAATGTTTTATTTATTTGCTAAATGAGTACAAATGTAGAAGTAATTACATAATATATTTGGATACAAAATTTATATACTATATTTTTGTTTCTGGTATGCTCAAATGATTATATGTTCAGGTGGCTCTGAGTTTACAACTGGCTGTACCAGTTTGAACTTAAAGTTATCAGATTTCCTTTTTTTTTTTTTATTTATGTATTTTTAAAAACTGATTTATTCATTACTGTTATATACTATATTTATCCTATGGTAAATATCACAATTTTTTTGTCTTTTAATGAGGTGTAGATAGTTGACCGTAGATTAATGCTTGGAGAAGTTTGTCAGGGGGTGCGGTCAGCAAAGAACAACATAAATAAACAAAACCATATTTATTTATTTTTTGCCGACGTTTCGACCTGAGTTTCAGGTCTTCATCAGGGCTATAGAACAAAAGAGATAACAACAACATTTAGAGTAACATACAATTGAAAAGGAATAGTA
>NW_027110211.1:888488-928622 GCF_000696795.3 Halyomorpha halys
TGTATGATACTCTAAATGTTGTTGTTATCTCTTTTGTTCTATAGCCCTGATGAAGACCTGAAACTCAGGTCGAAACGTCGGCATAAAATAAATAAATATGTTTTTGTCTTTTAATTGTGTAGAAATTGTAGTATTTTGAAATCCTTCTTCATCAGAGCTTTACAAGATACTAGTGTAGATATAAAGTGGCCGTGGTACTAATTACTTCTTACAGTTCTCCTAGTTTAATTTTTCATTAATGTTATTTTGTTTCATGAATTTATTATTATTTTTTAGGATATTTACAACTATGTGTTCTGCCATCCTTCATCTCCTGATTGCTTTGAAATTGCGACAAATTTTCCGAAACGGATTCTTCAATGTGAATCTGAAGCTCAGAAAACATTATTAGATGCAGGTCTAGGAAAAAGTGAAGTGCTTTTTGTTTATGACCTAGAAGCATGAATGCAGCTTTTCATTGGGGACATGATCCACAATGTTCCATATTGCAATTTTTACCATCTACTCCTGTTTCCGATCATATATAATTCCTTTTTAAAAATTATTTATTTTTTTTTAATATTATTTATATATGAATGAATACCTGATGAAAACCTGAATTGCATCAGAAGTATTTTAATTTTCTTAATTGCATTTGTTTTCGCACATTTCCAATTGCGATTTATATTAATCGCTACTAATTGAGGTTTTTTTCTACAAAGAACTCCTTCAGTTTTTTTGTTTTGTTTTTAAATATATATGTATAACTGTGTATATTGTAATGTTTTTATACTAACTATTGTGATTTAAATTGTGGTATTTATTAAGTCATGAAAAGATTAAAGTTGTATGTATCTGTGCAATTTTACTTTATAAATGCATTTTCTATATATTTTTTGTTCAGTTTCTTTAGTGTTATTTTTAGATTCCCATCTAAAGATGTGAAAGATCTCACAATACACTTTTATATTCACTAGTTGTATTTAAGTTTAATTTTAATAAAATGAATTTTTTAGAAAAATTCAACAAAAAGTGAGCAAAAAAAAAGTGGATCATAGGCAATAGAATATATGTTGGAACTTCTTTTACCTAGGTTGTAGATTCACCAAAAAATCGTGTTAACAAAGCAAACATTTTTTTTTAAGCATTAATTATGTCATGTTGAGAGCTTTATAAGGTTTTATTACCTTATAATAATTTTATTTTGATGTGATCTTAATAAATTATATCACACATCATTGATGCGTGGCATATATCTTGAGGAGAATATTTTCTGTATTGGTATATTTGTGAATAAAATTAAATGTTATTAAAGTTTCTCATTTTTTTCTATGTGTAATTTATTAATTGTTAGATGTTATTCTTTCTTCCCTTCAATATGATATTTTCTATTCTTTTACTTCTTTCCTTCAATATAATATGGCCTTTGCTGTGCCAAAGTTGTTAACAATTTTGATACAGCATAATTTAATGATACGGAAAAGCTTGTATAACCACTTTTTTTTTTTTTTAAGGGTGTTTTTACTGTTGATAGTGCATTCGTCATTGGACATCTGCTCCATTTAAAAAACTTGCAATTTTATCATTATTAAAACTTAATTGTTTGGTCTTTATTAATACTTTACAAATTATTCAAATAATTGGTATATCTAATTTTAAATTTCAATATATTTACGTACTTTTTAACCCTTGCCTGGCCATTTCTAGCATATGGGGTAGTTATCAATCTACTCTAAGCAGAGTAGAAAAGCTAAGATTGATGCCTTGGGATTTCCACGATTCCTTCAACCTGGATTCAAACCAGTACTGCTTCTGACTCATGTTTGCTAAGGTTGTTTCCTCAGCCAGAACAGCCTCATACATACAGTGATCAAAAAAGTATTCATATACCATTTATTTTTTATTTTCATCAAACACTGTTACAGTTTTTACAGTGCAACTTTCTTTGAAGAATAAATATTCAATTGAAACAAACAAGACATAAATTACAAATATATTTCAAAAAACACGGTTTTTTTGGAGCCAAAAAAATATTCATACAGTTAAATATTATCAAAAAATTGTAAATAAGTAATACATATGTACATAACTTAATATTTTGTGTGAAGTCCCTTGACATTTACTATACCTGACACATTCTTGGCAAAGACTCCACCAGGTTTTCAGTCACCTCCTTTCCGATTTTGTTCCACACTGTCTTCAACTTAACTATTAGTTCTTGTCTATTTGATCATTTAAAAGTCAACTTTTTTTTTCAATAAAGCCCATAAATTCTCAATTGGATTCAGATCAGAGGACTGAGGAGGCTTAGGGAATACCGTACAGGTATTACACGATCACCATTCACTTGTTTTTCTTGCGATGTGTTTGGGATCGTTAACTTGTTGAAATAAATAAGTTTGTTCAATCCCTAATTTTGCAACACTTTTATTTAAATTGCAACACTATGTGTCTACATTCATAATACCATTGATTATGTGTGTCTCCAACCCCTGCACAGCTCATGCAGCCCCAAACCATGACAGAACTGCCTCCGTGCTTAACTGTGGGAACAATGTTCTTTAGATCCAGTGCCAGTTTGGGTTTTCTCCACACATATCTCTTTCCATCAGATCCAAAAATGTTAAATTTGCTCTCGTGTAAGAACAAAACATTTTTCCGAAATTCCAAAGGCTTGTTAGCGATTTCTCTTGCGAAATTCAACCTCTTGAGCCGATTTTTCTCAATAATAAATAGCTTCTTCCTGAGTGATCTTCCATTGTAGCCTCCCTTATGAAGCACATTTCTTATAGTTTGGGATGTAACTGATTTGCCAGATGTTGTTTCTAAATCTTCTGCTAGTTCCCTTACACTTATTTTTGGATATTTTGCAACTACTAGTACAATATTTCTGGCTTCCTTAGTAGTTATCATTTTAGGATGTCCTAAGCATTTTATATTGTCAGTAGATCCACTTATAAACTTTTTTATTATATATTGATCGGTAGAATGACTCCGTTTAAAAGCGTTTATCAATCTCCCTAATACTGAAACCTTGTTGGAATAAGGAAACAATTCTATCTTTAATGACGGAACTGAACTCACATGTTTTATGACCTATTGTGGGAGCTTAAAAATCTTAACTGGCTTGATGTATTGCTATTAGTGAGAGCCATCAGTTACCCTTTGAACCTACTAATCCATAACCAGTCCTGGGATTGTTTTTACCTGAGGATTACTTAAAAAGTTCTCAATGTTCATTGTTTGAATACTTTTTTGGCCCAGAATTACTTTTTTTTAAAATATTATAATTACATTTTTAATTAATATCTTCTTTTTTTTCATGAAAACAATTATTTTTTAAAGTGAGTTTTACAGTAAAAACTAATATTTTTTTTACGAAAATTAAGTATATTAATTTAAAAACTAAATAGTGTATGAATACTTTTTTTGATCACTGTACATTTACTTACTATCGTTCAAATGCTTATATATACTTGCTTATTAGTCAGCATCCCGATTTCTCCTGATCTTAGGATTTTCCATAAAATGATAATTTTCTCTCTTTATTAGTCATCCGTATATTCCATTTTATTTAGGTTTCGCCTTGTATCCTTGCACCCTAGATTTATTCTTGATATGCTTTTTGTGACATCAAAGGCCTTTCTGCTGTATTAAATTTCAAGATTCCTGGCTGTTACTTATTCTAGATTAAATGCTGGGAATGTTTCAACAGCACATAAAGATACAAACGGTATGGTACAAGTATGTAGCCATGCTGAAAATATATGCCTTTTTTTACCCCTACCTCTCCATTTCTAGAATAGAATTTTATTGCTCCATAGCAGAGGGAGGGTGCTTGACCAAGGTGGCTCTCAGATTACAATGACCTTGGAAACTGATGTCTGAGCTCTTTCTTCATGTTTGACCATATGTGTTCCATCTAATGTAATGTAATAGTTATTCTGTGATGTACACAATTTTTTGTATAAATTCTGGCATAGGGGTCTTATGTTTAGTGCCCCCCTTAGCAGTGTACCAAGGAAAGTCGAGAAGTTGCAACTGTACAAATGTCTGGAATTATCTTTGTCTGCATGCAAGCCAAGTCTGGCTTCCCCTACCACCATGACTTGCTGGCCAGCTCTTGTGGAAGAGACACCGAGCGTGCCTCTGACGTCACCGGTAATAATTTTACACAGTTTCGTCCTCCCATTCAAATATTTCCTTTATGTCGGCACCTGTAGAAATGTTTAAAAAATCTTAATATTCCATTCGATTTTAGTCCTTTTCCTGAACTCAGTAACTCTAAGGAAACAAAGTAAATCATTTTAAAGTTTTTATCTTAATATCAACTTTACAATTTAGTTGCTGACAGTTTTTAAAACGAACTATCTACTCTTTTATATAAAAAAATATTCGATTAACTTCTCTAATCCTTAAGATCGCAACTGTGTCTTAGCAACCAGTAATGATGGTCCGATTTGTATGATATTTTTTTTAATGTATTCACCTTTCAAATAACATGTTCTCACTTATCTCGGATATTATTGCGACATGTGTTCTGGTTTTTAATTAACTTAAAAATACTGATTGCATTTTCTATTATTTTAAGATACAACTGCACAAAATGTAAAAAATCTCTTTGAAATGATAACTTCCTTTTATAATCGGTTCACCATTTTTCCTGAAAATATATTTATCCAACACGCTCCGAGATGACTTCAAACTACAATTTAATTAACTAGCTCATCTGAATATTTGAAATATTTATAATAAAGACAATTTAATATTTCAGACCATATGTTTGTAATCAAATATAATGATTGTCAAAGTCCTCTTATCAAGTGGTATATAAAAATCAGTCAATAAGAATGGATGCTAATAAAGAGATTGAAGATCTGCTGGTGGTTGGATCAGATCCAGATGAATCAATTAAAATCAAACCGATAAGACTCAAGAAATACAAGAATGCTAAAGGAAATGAAATGCTTCTCTCTGAACCTACTATAGAAGGTATAGCTAAATATATTACGGAAAAACCATGTAAAAGCATAGTAGTGCTTTCTGGTGCAGGAGTATCAACCAATAGTGGTATACCAGATGTAAGGACGCCAGGGTCAGGTCTGTACTATACGATAGATCCTAAGAGCGTACCATATCCCCACGCCATTTTCGAAATAAGAACTTTCCGAAAGAACCCCAGAGCGCTTTACAACATGCTTTATCCATATTTAAATGGCAACTATAAACCAACTCTGTGTCATTATTTTATAACTCTTCTGCAGAAGAAGAATGTCCTTCTGAAAAATTATACTCTGAATGCGGATGATCTGGAGAAGCTTGCTGGGGTTAATGAAGACAAACTTGGTCAAGTTTATGGAACATTTAATAGGTTTGTTTAATTTTTACTCTGTATTTATATATTTTCCGATAATTTAGGTAGGGTATCTTCTAATTGTTAAAACCTGTGTATTTAGGAGGTTCACAGTGATCTAAGAAGGCTTCTATAAAAAATGTTCAATTATTACGAATATAAGAAGATTCGTAGGAGGCTTATAGGTAAAGATTATTTATAAATAGAATCCGGTGTGTCAGTCTCTAATATGAAAAATATCAGACAGGAAATAGCCGAAAAGGATGACACATGACAACCATGCCAATATTGCTGCGGACACCGGAACATCCCGAAGACGCCGCTACTGCGATGCCGCCGGATAATGTCTACCGTGGCAAGCAAGATAGGACCTGGCTTGCCCCTACTACCATACTACATACATGACTAGCTAAGTATGACTAATACTTGAATTGAGAAAGTATACATCAATGTTGCAAAAGGTGTCACTTTTCAACCCCCCTTTTTTCATACTAATTGAATAATATTCAACATACATTTGGGATACCTGGAGTAATGCACGGACAGGACCCGATGTAAACAGTATGAGTAGTCATACGTTGACGTCGAAAAGCGTCTTACAATTATTTATTTAAGTTCGTTCAAAACATATTCGTTAATAAATTTATTGATAATATGTATAATTTATGTAATATTTTAAAATATGAACGAAATTATTCCTGAAATCTTTGAAAGAACAGAGTAAAATATTTTGTACAACTTCAAGGACCCGAGTTCTAATCCGGCTGGGCAGAAAATTGTTTTTTGTTACACTGTAGCCGTGAGTCAACTCCTTGTTGTTGTTGTTGTCTGGGGCTTTAGGGCGTAAAACCCTGAGGTCATCAACACCCATAGCGTGAGTAAACTCCTGTGGGTTCTGGATCCCTCCTGGAGTCCACCCTGGGTTCCCTTAATTGGGTAAAAATCTGGCGGTCGAGCGTGATTCTGACCATCACCTCCTTGCACAACCGTTGGTCTAGTAACAGTACTCCTTTACAAAGTACTGAACCCTTGACCCTTCATAGATTGTAGCGGTACAGATTTCAATTTTTTTTTTAATATTTTAAAAAAATAAATGATGTTTTTTAATTTAAGGTTTAATCAATTTAGATTAAAAAACTAATAGTTACTTATTTCCATTAATAATAAATAAAATAATATTTAGTGTTATAGGAACTGACAACACAAAAATCAATGCCAGTATAGTTGGCAAGAGACCACGTCAAAAAAGATTCGAAAGAGCTGTATGAAACAAACTTGAAGCAGTAACCCAAGACAGGCAGGCATGGATAAGGCTGATTCTGGTGGTCCAAGAACTACAAGGTCTGTAGTCAACCGAAAAAAAAACTGACTACTAGCCAGGGCAAATATTTTAAACACTTCCAAAAATATATTATTTTTAAAGGAAGTGCATAACAATATATATATTTTCCTCGGCATTTGGGCTTCTCCAGCATTGGTGGTACATTTGGAATAATTATTATTATTGGCGCGACAGACCGTGAAGGGTCCAAGGCCTTGCACGATGTACTTAGGAAATACATCGCACGTTTCATGATGGTTTTGTAGGGTAGGTTCGTCATTCCCACCCCTTTTTTTTGTGGCTAACGGGCTCATAAATGCCTAGGGGGAGGCTGTGAGTGAGTATTGTATAATTATATGCTTGAAAAAATCCCGGGTAGGGCCGGGGAACGAACTCGCAACCTTTGGGTTGGCAGATAAGCGCGTTACTATGCTAGTTATTATAATTTTTTCCCAAATTTTTATTCGTGTTTTTTCAAGTTTGTACATCCTCTGCAACGTAAGATTTTAAAATTTTGTGTGTGAATTGAGTTAGTATTAAAAAGACACGTTTGGAGCTCTCGACTTTTTCTTTAAACAAATTCTCCATGCTTAGCTGTCCTCATTTAGAAAGATATTTTGAAAGTGACTGACTTTTCGAGTAGAACAAATAAAACCTAAAATGGAATCAATAAGTACAACGTTATTTTAATAATTATAAATTAAGAATTCATTTTTATCGTCCGGTGAACTGGTTGAACAAAGACTATTGAGCTTATTGTGAAATATTTGGTTGCTCTAACATCTCCAGAATTTGCGAGTAGCTCAATTCCTCCCAAAGGAGCCAAAGCCTCGTGTATTGCTATGTTAATGATAAGGATATGATAAATATGGTCTGGATGCGGTTAAAATAACCCAAATAGGAAACAAACTATTTATTTTGAGCCAACATTTCCCCCTCTCCCTTACTTTGCAAGGCTTCATCAGGGCTTTCAAAATGAAAGAAACCGAAATAATGGCCAGAATTTGATCGCACCCGAACCATCTTCCTTTTATTAATTACACTAAGTCTGTCAACGATCTTCTAGTAATTTAGTATCCTAATTATTGCATGATCTTTATCATCAAGATTAATATCATGATATTAATCTTTAAGGTAATAATTAATTCGTACTTATTTTAGGTTCAGTTGTCTCCTGTGTAAGGATGAATCTTCGGCCCGCTGGGTCAAGCGTAAATTAGACATGGGCCAAACTCCGAAATGTGACTGCGGAGGTATTATTAAGCCAAAAATATTCTTTTATGGGGAAGCACTCCCGCAGTTGTTCTGTCACAACATGGCCCAGGACATGAAGAAGTGTGACCTCCTGATAATTTTGGGCTCATCTCTTAGTGACGAACCAATTGCTTCAATGCCGTTCTTGGTTGATAAGAAGTGCCCGAGGTTGGTTATCAATGGGACACCCCTGAGCAGATCCTTAGACTTCGAATTTAACACTAGCATCGCGAAGGATGTCTTTTGGCAAGGCGACTGTGAAGATGGCTGTGTGAGGCTTGTCGATCTGTTAGGATGGACAAATCACCTTCATGCGATCCAGCAAGATTCACTAAACAGAAATGTTAACAGGCACTCACCTATCTAATTCTTTGTAACTAAATAATTAGTATTGAAATATATAATATTTCATCATTGTTTCATATTTACTGACCTCATTCGCAAATACCTACTGTTGTTCTTAGGCTAACTTATCATTTCATGTAGGGTCTATCCTGAAACTACGAGCAAGTTTGCTGTTCAATGCATGGAACCTAATATAATTTAGTTAGTTTAATTTTTTTCTAATCTATTAACGTTATGTATATATATATTAATGTTCTGTATATACTACCTTGAGAAAATTAAGTTTCTATTTGTTCTAATAGAAAACAGCAAATGTCAAACCCGAAAATCGCTACTTACAAGGTTGTCCAATTCCTGTTTTTTAATCATTTCCCTTTTAGGAAAAATGGGAGTGCCTTAGGTGCGAAAAACGTTTCTTCTTCTTTAGAAAGTTGAAACATAGTAGAATGTAAATTTATAAAAAAATTGTGATTAAAAGTAATCACAAGATACGGCTCAGTGTGTATTCTTATCACAGACTAATTTCTGTGAACGAGTTTTACATCGAGTAAAGTCCGTCCATATACAAATGGGTAAAGGTAACTTTTTGAAACAGTGTATACTGATGTTTAGGAAACACTCCTTGACCTGTTCGACCTTCCCTCCCGGACCGCCACTAAATTTAGGTTCCGTCACAATTTAAGTTGCATGCTTGGTACCGTAATTTTCAAATTATCATTTAATTTAATTAATTATCTGTGGAAGCAATCATTTCTTTTATTTACAATCATCAAATTGAGCTGGAATTGAAGCGTATTCTGTCCTTGAAAAAAAAAACTTATAAAAAATGTTTATCATATCGATAATACAGATTTCATTTCGTGAATTTAGAATCTGTGGAAGAAGACATGCGGGTTTCATTGGTTTATAAACACTTGCAACTGAGCAAATTAAAAAAATACTCTCAATATTTGAAATTGTACAGTTCCAGATAATCCAAAAATCTATTATGTTTCAAAATTACTCCCTGGCTATACCGGTACTATTGTAAGACCCTCCTTCAGCATGCTCAGCCTACTTACCTCAAATGCCCATATGACAACAAAAGGACATTTTAAAGATCATATATGTTATGATTCTATTAGTACATAATTGATTGTTGATAAAAAAAAAATATTTCAAAATGCCAACCGATTAGATGTCTCATCCGCTCATATTTTGAGCACTTATATAGAAAAAAAATAATATAAAAGTTAGTATATCCAAAGCATAGGAAAAAAATTCTAATTAAATAAAAAAATATTTTTATAATTAAAACTTTTATAGACATTTACATGCTTGTCAATCTTTGTAAATTATTACTTCTTAAAAATAATCAATTTGTTTCCAGAGTTTTACACGATAAGAACGGTATTGAAAAAATAAACAACTTTAATGAAGTAGATAAAATCATAAATTTTAGAACGTACACCATTTTTATCATGATTGAAGGTATTATCTCAACATAAGGGTATTTTCACCTGACAAATTTTTATAAAATTTAATAGAATCACTCATATTGTTACAGGATCGATATGTAATTTAACAAAACAAATAATGGATGTATATTATAAAATTAATTAGACGTGTCTATTGTCCCTTAAACAGTACATGCTTAATTAAAGAATTCTAAACCTAATATATATTCAATGATATCCGATGAGCTTTCAGTAAAAAAATCATTTAATTTCTTCTTCTCTAGAAAAAATAAAACAATTAGATTATTATTTAGGGATATAATTAACGAATTACCTAATTAACAGTATTAATTGATAAAACTATCATATCTTTCCGCCTATAGTTTCTAAATCAGAAATGAGTTCATCTCCTTAACGAAGAAAAAAATCTAAAGTAGAAATATTTTCACAGCTATAATCTTTATTGTAATCTAGTACGCAACTTTCCTTCGCTGGTGGTCAAAGAGTTAACCCTATGCTCTATGGAACAGAAGTAACTTCAAAGGAACCTCCTTAAGTTTATTATTCTCCTTTTGGTTATCATTGCTGTTTTCGAATTTATTTTTTTCATAATGCATGCTTCTAATCATGCGAATGATCCTAGACGTCCTGATAGGGAGCACAGGTAAGAAATTGAGTTTATCACATGGAATTTTAGTTTTGAAAACGACCTATGAAATGGCTATAACCGTAGAAGTAAATGTAATTAAATTGAATTACCAAGTTCGATTGTGAAAATCATCTAAGACTTTAAATTTAAAGTTTAGTTAGTTCCATCTTTTATTTTTTGTTTCATTAAGGAGTAAAATTGACATTTCATTATTAAGCTTGTTTAATTAAACTTATCACGAAATCTCTTCATTTACCAACCATATATTATTATTTAGGTACAAACCTCCTGTGGCAAACCCAAATAATGCTACAGCAGAAGATCTTACTCCAGATTACATGAATATACTTGGAATGATATTTAGTATGTGTGGATTAATGATGAGAGTAAGCTGGAATTTTTTTTTAATTTAATTAATAATTATTACTTATTTTAAGAATATTGATTCAGAAGTGTCACTGGAACATGCCTGATCCACATGAGAAAAATGCCCTTTCATTGTTGTAGTTTATAACCTCACTCTAATCAGTGATTTTTAATTAGACTGCGAAATTATACACCAAACCTTAACTGAAAATGATCCATTGAGGACTTGTTTATCTCTTTAGTGAGCGGAAGTCTACTTCTTGTCCAATAATACTGTTGGTCATAATTCATGGCAATTTAACATTGTAACATACAGCTTCTCACTAAGATAGCGTAACACTTATGAAAAGCTACAATTTTAAGAATTTTTGCAAATATTAGGCATGTTCCAAAAAACATCAGAAAGCTTGTGGCCATTCAGTATGTATTTTTCCATTCAAAAACCTAATGGTAAAACCGAATCACCTTATTTTCCAACTGTTTGTTTGAACATACCTATTGATTGAGGTACCTTCCCCCTTTTTTTATATAATGAATCCTAAACCTAAAAGTGTGTATGACTCCTAGTTTTATGTTGTATTTATTCTCCTATCCACCAAAATGTTTCTGGTTTTCCTCATTCTGTTTTATAGCTAATCTGTTATACCTCTTACTGCATTATTTTTGTTAATGATAGCATGATATCCTGCCGACCCTTATTAATCATTATGATTTCATTACTTTTAGAACTCCTAGTTTTTTTTAACCTAACATTTCCTTTATAGAAAATTTATAATTAATATTATCCTATGACAAAATATTTATTCAGTTTTATTATTCATTTCTTTGTTTTAGTTAAAATGGTGTGCTTGGGTAGCTCTTTACTGTTCTTGTATCAGTTTTGCAAATTCTAGGGTAAATGATGAAACCAAACAGATTGTCAGCAGTTTTATGTAAGTTTCTAAATTTCTATTAATGATATATTTATAAGTTTACTGTTTACATCAAACATAGGCATATAAAAAACAATAAGATTTTGGAATTTAATTTTCAGTTGAATTGACTTCAATCTTCTCTCAGATAAATTTCTTAGTTTAGACTGAAGTTTTGGGCTTTATCAAATAAATGTTTTAGTACTCAACTACAGGATAAAATATTGTCTATGTTGTCTTAAATCATATGAGTGTTAGATGATTAACACCCACATTTTTTAATATTGTATCAACATAAAGTTCATTATTTATTATGTTTGAATCACAGGTTGCATCAGACAGGTATAAATTAGAAAATACTTGTAGGGAAACCTGTACTGTGGGATGAAGACCATTCAAGCCGACATTGAGTATCTGTAAAAGCAAGGATGGGAAAATTCTTACTGAAGAAAAATTTTTTGGAATGTTTGAAAGAGCATTTTGAGGAACTGCTGGAAACCACAAGAGTAACAATCATTTCAAACCTCAACTATTAAGGTGAATACCTGGATGGGGAAGAAATGAAGTAATATAACAGCTATGATCAAAACTGGAACTATGAAATCCAATTGATGTTTCTTTGGTCTCAGAAGTTTTCTCTGGTGTAGCATGATGAACATGACTACAAAAATATTAATTGATAAAACCCTCATGTGACTAGTGTTTCGAGGTTGCTAATTTTACTCCTTAACATACTTACCTACAATGGACTCTTTATCTCTAGGAAAACCATGGAAAAGGTTTTGCATGTGTAATGAGAAGATTTGGAAGAACTGAGTTTTACATGATGCTAGGACCCTACTTAGTGATAACTGGATGGTTGCTGCACAGGATCTGTACAACTAGCACAGGTTGATCAATGAGCTAGAAATGGGTTGGAAAAATATGTTACAATTTTTTACAACATTGTTTTTTGTTTCATTACATCAACTCTTATTAATTAAATACTAATTAAACAACAATATAATTGATCACTCAGTAATAATACTGCTGGAAATACTAGCATAATGCTGTTATCTGACACAAAGAACATCAATTATAAAACAAATTAAGAGTTTATTTGAACTATCTTGCACAATCTGAAAATTGTAACATACATTATTGCAACCCATTATTCACATCTTGTTTTCTTGTATAAAATTAAAAACATTGGCTTTAGTCATAATGTGATTTTTTCTCAATCATCTTTTATTTTGATTTACTACTACCCAGTTCCAATAATTTTGATCTTGCTCTAAAATGATAAGAGAGATAATGCATATTTTTGTTTGTTTGTAGGTTGTCAATTTCTGCCGTGGTGATGGCGTACCTGCAAAATCCTCAACCAATGACTCCTCCTTGGGCTTCTTATTAATAAATTGCTTATTATAAACCAAAAAGTTTAATATTAACTTATATTGTAATAATATTATGTACCATATTTTTATAAGCTGATCCATGTATCCGCTTTAAATAAAACTTATTTTTATAGTCTCTTTCTTGTTTTTAATACAATAGAATTTCAAATGCTGTGACCATAGTCAACGTGATATGGGATGACAGATGGCTGGAGGGGGGTATGACACTAGAAAGGCCAAATCTATAAGCCAATTAGTTCCCCCTACACCTTGTGTTCGCACACAACACTTTATCATTTATCACAGTTGTAGATCTCAATTCCCTTGAAGTAGGTAATAGTATGCAGACACTATGTGATATAGATAATATAACAAGCACTGTTGTTAAGAGGCCTTAAAGTCGACTAACTGTTTTAGACATATTACCCTGCAGATAGCCTTTTGTTATAAACAGCAGTGCAGTTCATTTCTTATTACAAACAGTGTAGTTGAATAACCATATTTACAAAATTATATTTTGCATTATATTAATGTATAATCAATACAATTAAAAGTAATACATTGATTACATTTTTATTTAGTGTGCAATATATTAAGGGGAAAAAAAATTCATTCTTTCAATACAAACAACTAAAATTAATGTGCGGAAACAGTAACACAATTTTAAATTAGCAGGTGAAGCAACAGATAGAAATTTTTTTTAAAAACAACTCCCCAGACAGTAATTTTAAGACATTGCCACTATTATGAGGCTTTTAAAAGTACATTTCAGAGCTCCATTATTTCTCAAACTTAAAGTATGAGAGGAATAAAAACTGACTTTTCAGAACTTGAAAACACTAAATTTTATTTTATAAAACATAATTATAATAAAAATGTTATGAATTATCTAGAACATTCACTTATTCTAAACCTGCAACAAACCACTATAGTTTTCAACTAAAGAACATTAATAATATAATATTTTAAATTATAAATGGTTTGTTTACCCAATACCATGTTAGTCCTCAAAGTAATGGAGAAAAGAATTAATAAATATACTCTATTTGTTTTTAAAGATATACATAGGTATTATATAATTATAGATGCCTTTAATTAAATATAGATATATTTCAATTGCAACATTTTAACCTTTTTGTTTAAGAGCTTGTCCAAAAAGAGATTTGAAAAGTTCATTCTTGGCTTCATCACTCCAAGAAAACGACGGTACAGGTGCCATGAAGTTGACCATTTTATTGTGAACGGTGAACCTTATTTTCCTTCCTTTTGATGCCCTTGTGTCTACTTTCGCCTTCATCCGACTTCTAAGCTTCTGTAACTCCAACCATTGCCTGAAATTGGAATATAATAAGTTAACAAAATACCATTCGAAAGAAACATAGTAGAGGTAGCAAATGATTTCTTTAAACAATAAAATAAAAACTGACTTATCAACCCAATATGGTACAATAGCTAATAAGACAGATATTATGCCAAATGGTATTACATGGTAACATTTATATTTTTAAAATATATGTTATCTATCTCAGGTGATAAGGTTACTTATTCAGCTTATTTACATGTAATTTCAAAAAACTTAATTTATCCTCATTTTCTATCTACCTAGACATGTTACTAGTAATTATATATTTATAAATAGATTGATAATATTTTAAATAGACAAATATTTTTATTACACATTGTACACAGATAATGTTCAAATGGTAGTTTTATTAGCAACATTTTCCAAGAAATAGTGCATGATTAATTGGGTTTTATTTTCAATTTCAGGCACTTTTTAAATATTCCTCTATTAAACTATCTTAAAGTTTCCTGTTCCCGTTTTAAGCTAATATTTCAAAAGTTCTATAGGACCGTCGGGATCTTAGCGGGGCGGGGAAGGATTGCCTTTTTTTGTGTTATGATCTCATCTTGTGAGATTGTGATATGTCGTACATCGACACACCTACTTGCTATAATTGTCTATTTAAAAAGCCAGATAAGTAAGGCCCATGGAGGGTTTCATGCTGTTTTTCAATTTCAGGCGCTTTTTTTTTTTTAAATATTCCTCTATTAAACTATCTTAAAGTTTCCTCTTCCCGTTTTAAGCTAATATTTCAAAAGTGATACAGGACCGTCGCTCCCCGAGGGTCTTAACGTGTTGTAAGTTTGATGCATGAAATAAAAAACTACTTAATTTTCGTGAATTTTTTTTTATCTATTCAAAAAGTTTAAATGATAATATATTATTTTCCTGGACCATACTGAGTGTCAAGGAATATATCATTTTCCTGGACCATACTGAGTGTCAAGGGAGGCAGATGGATTTCTAAGGTTCAGAGTTGGGGATATTGTTTTCGCAATAACTAGTGAAAAACAATATATGATAAAACTATTTACAAATATTAATTATATTTAAATTTGGAACTCGTATATGCTTATGAGTAATGATTATAACTTTTATTTGTTCATATGAATATAAATATGAATAAGTTTTTTTTCTAGATTTAGACAAATAGCGGTTCAACTACAAATCAAAACTACAAATTTGTTAGTTTGCCGACTGCAATTATTGTGACAACTCAAAAGTAGTTTGAGTGGTGCACAAAACTACGGAATACTACAAATGCAAAAAATAGTTGGGTCCCCCTAATTCCAACTATTATAGTAATTGTAATTAAATGGTCTAACTCTACTAACTGAAAATCATAAACATAAACTCTACATGTTCTGATTTGAAAAGTCTTAATAAGGTAATAACAAAGGTGGCTTCTTTCCAAACTAGATAAAAAAAATGAAAACTTACACAAATACAGCAGAATCATGGCTTGTGTAAAATTACCATACACATGCTCAAACTTATTCATCAAAAAGATTGATTGCACATGTTTGAGCATTTTCATTATTACTTATTTATAACCCTAACCTGCCTGTTAATAAGGATGTTCACAGCAGTAGGTTACAACCCATTGCTGCAACGAAAACAATTTAGATAATTTACTTCAGCTGTGCACATAGCTTGCTCTTCTTCAAATTATCCCCTTCTGTCTCGTCTGGAGGCCTTGCTGGTGCACCTTCAGGTCTCAGTCAGGGAGAAGTGAGTTGAGCCAACAGCTTCCTTCCACCCATACACCATGTTCTTGTAATACAGGTAGTTTTCCTTTGACATCAGCAGGGAGATTTCTCTCTGTCAGAATGTAGAGCCGTGTCTCCCTCATCATCCAGGCTCTCGGTGCCTCATAGACAGTATAGGCGAGTACAGCGTAGCATGCTAGGCATCTCCGGCACCCGATAACTTGGGCATAGAGGATCAATGTTCAAGCCATGTGCAGCAAGCTTAGCTCAGAAACCCCGATGCCCTGTGATATCCAGTAGTCAGGGAGGACCCACGTTGATTCTAGGTGTGAACTGATGATCATTAGGTACTCCCTCTCCTAACACCTGTACCACCTCATGAGACACTATTCTGTATGCTCGAGTGACTTGCAGCAAAGCCAACCTCTAAATAGTCGTCAACCTGCTCTTCTCCCTGTGCGAGAGATACTGACTCCACGCAGGGGACACATGTCTCAAGATTTTAAAGACTTAAGTCTTTAAGCAAAAGACCAGGAAACCAGGAAGACTATGATCATAGGACTTCTGACCCAATAGTTTTCTTATATATTCAAATCCAGGTCATAAAAGAGATGAAAACAAGCAAAATAATTATACCATCAAATGATATGATTACAATAAATACATACCTGAGAGTCTGGTAATGAAGATTTGATGTAGTAATTAGAGCAAGGAGTAGCTTTGACATGATAAATACAAATAATGTCAAAGCTACTCCTTGCCCCAATTCATACACCTAATTCTAGAAGGCGTGGAATTCCTTTTTAAATACTTGTTACTCAAAAGTGGTAAAATGAAAATGAGTACAACATTTAAAACTGTAAAAGTAACAGACATAAGTGAATTATAAAGCAAAATGAATTGCTATTGTCATACAAAGATTAACTACTATACTCTTATGAGAACAATAAACATCTATATAATACATTCAAATTAGTGAAAAAATATATTAAAAAAACAATTGACGAAGCTACAAACTTTTTAATAACTATGTTGTAGTAACACATCACTAAATAATTAGCTTGCCACACTAGAGAACTACCTTCAGTCTAGTAATTATGCAATAAGATTCTCTTGTCTGTAAACTAATCCCAGCACACAATATTGTACGCTCTGAAACCTAATTGTTGGCCATACAAAAATGAATAATATAAACAGGCCACAGCTTTTTCATTGAAACCTATTTGTTGCTAGAACATTAGTGGAAAACTTGTTTGAGGCAGGGCATCTGTGATGGATATGTAGTAGAGTCCGGGCCACAGTCAAGCTCAATACAGTGATCTATATACAATACTTAAAGCCATGACATGTCTTTATTAACATTTAAACAAGAACAAACATTTTGGTATAGAGGGTTTACTCTGAAAAATCGGCAGATTTATTTCATACATACACAAATAGAACTGGATTACTGGTAGATTTAAAACCTGCTGATGACTTATCTCCTCTAAAATATCAGTTGGTGTATGGGGCTCATCTGCATCACCTATTAGGGTGATGCAAATGAGAAAAGTCTTAGAGCAAACACTTGGATTGGACTTTGGTCACCTAATTATATGAAACAGAATAAATCGAACATTTATTTATTGTTAAGTTTTGCTATCACTGGATTCTTAAGGATTCATTTCATTGATTTATTTATGAATATTTAAGAAATTTGTATTTTTAAAATAATAATGTTAGCATTAAGTTACGATAATTTAAAGTGACTCTTGACAGAAGGTAAAACACTGTTATGATTAGCATCCCATGGCAACAAATGAGTTGAGGAGGCTGTCATTAGAATTAGAATAGACTTGTGCTTAATTCCTACTTCGAAAATTGTACATTTCATGGCTTTAAAATACAGGGTCAGAACATTCAGTAGGAATGTCCTGATTAAGTCCACAAAATCCTTAGTATCCAATTCTTTCAAATTTTACAGACTTACCACCATCAGAATTTTGAAATAATTTTTATTTTACAATCACTTCTAGCAAAACTATAGTAAGAATTTACAAATCGAATTTAGGATTTGCTACTTCTTTAGAAAAAATTTTTTTTTTACATCTCATTACTCAAAATCCTTAGCTCTTGAGAGTTGGAAAAAGGGATTTATAGTGCTGAGTTATATATGTAGACAATGTTTATTTTGTGTTAAAAGATTGTTTATCGAGGAAAACTTAAGGCTTGATATCATACTACAACCGATAGGAATAGGACAGTAAACATAAATTCCAATCAATCTGGAAAACTATATATAATTTAGAAGAATAACTTCCCATAAAGATGTCTTTTGCAACCATTATAAATAATAAGTACAAGGACAAACCATAAAGCAAATTGAAGTCAACTTAAGATGAGACTGTTTTACCACTTAAGACCTATATTCCACGAGGAGTAAAACCAAAAAAACATCATTTATGCTAAAGTGCTGTAAGTTTTCTTTACATTGTTTTAAATATACTATGCTTATTAAAGACCTGATGACCTTAATGATAACTCAGTGTAAATCCATCAAACATGAAATTTTTTTTTTTAATAATGGGTCATTGTTTTCCCACATAAATATAAGTAAGTTATACACAGACATATTAATTATTAAGTAATTACCCCACAGATATTAATAACTTAATCAGACACACTAGTCACATACTCATCATGCATATATACTCCAAATTTGATGCAAGTGAAACCACGGAAAACAGTCATCACTAAATGTAATTATTAAAGTTTTATTGAATTATCATCACGATTAAAGAAGTATTCTGACAATAAAAAAATAAATAAAATAACTTACTTTCCCCTTTTCGAGAATTCAGATGCATCAGATGTTTTATTTTCAATAAAATCACGTAACAGCTTATGATAAAAATCATCATCATCAAATATTTCTGGATCACATTCTTGAATGTCTCTTGTTTTAGAAGTCTGAAAATGTAGATACATTACTAAAATAACTCTTCAATTAGAACTATTAAATTAATAAACTTAAGTAACATAACTAAAGTGTCCAAGGGACTAAATATCACGTTAATCGTGAAATAAGCTGGTAATTAACTATTCAATAAAATGTCTTGAACACTTTTGTTGTTGCAATCATTTATACTTATAATTTTATGAATTCATGAAACAGTTAATGGACTAAATCTCATTTGAGAACAATAATTAAAAAGGAAAAAAAAATCTGAATGAGTCTCCGATTATCAATGACAGACTTGGTATAACTGAATTGAAGTTCTTGGCATTTTAAGGCTGGTTTGATAAACTGTTAACTAATCTTTAGAAAATTTAATTTCTCAAGAGAATAATGCTGATATAAAGTTATTGTAAGTTACCTCTATTTGAACAACTGGAACAACATGAAAAATTGCGAATTGTTAATAACGCGTTCAGAACATCTGTTGACAGATTCGGTTTTATTTTCTTCCTATTCTTTGTTATCTACATCATTCTATACTTCATGATAAATAATTATGGCAATATATTTTTATATATTTAAATTAGATTTTAATCAATTGAATACATCTTTTTTATTATAGAAAGAGATTTATGTTAACTGTTTTCTAGAACGTGAAAACTAAGGAACTGTGGGAAAAATTGTAAACATTGTTAGTCAAACTAACAAGCTTTTAATTAAAAAGTAGAAACACTTAGTCCAAACAACAATGGAACAATTGTTGGAACTTTAGAAAAAAATCTACAGAAAGACAAGCTTTCAGTTCATAAAAACATTAATCCAAACAGTGGAAAATTGTTTACAATTCCATTGGTGGAATCAATAAAGACTTGTTTCCAACTACTCATGCATTTAAAACTTCCAAGTCAACTTGTTTCATATTTACAAAACAGAGCGTTATAAATGTAAATTAGTAAAAAAATAATTCAGAGTGTTATAAAAGATCAGATTGTTATAAGTAATAAAGTTTCATAGAAAAACCAACCAATGAAAATGAGACTGATCAAAAGAGCATTGTAAAAAGTCAGAAAATCGATTGGACATACTTTGAGTTTATAGTGGACAGATTTAAAAAAATTAAAATCAAGATTCTGATGGAAAATATCACAATTTAAAATAAATAGAAAACCAAAATTATGACGTAGACAATATCTGTATAGGGGATGTTATTAAAATAAACTATATAAACCTTTAGATCCTTAATGTCCACTAACTAGATACAACGAGAAGATAAAAATTAGATACAATTGAAAAAATATAAAATAAATTGACATAGACCGTGGGACTGTCGTGTAGTAATATTCATAAGAATTACATACCAAAGACAAAATAAAAAAAATACAAATTCTACTTATCTTATATTAAGGGACAAAAACCAGGAAGGAATCTTGATAAATACATGATCATTTTACCATCTATGAGGCATGTTCTGAAAGTAAGAGTACTCAATTTTTTGTATTAGAAAAAAAAAATCAGAATATTGAAGGTATATGTTACTTATTTTTCCACGTAATTGCCTTCCAATTCTATGCAGGTTGAAAGTCGTGCACAAGCTTTTTGATGCCCACCTCATAGAACTGTCCTGTCATCTATTTCGTTCACATTTTCATCTGTTCAAAATTTTCCAAACAAGTAAGTCTTCAACAAAGTGAAAAGATGCAAACCTGAAGGAGCCAAGTCAGGGGAGTAAGCAGGGTGGTTCAACACATCCAAACAAATGAGTTAAAAGCACCTTGATAGCAATGGCCATGAGTTGTAAGGAATCATATGATAGCGCACAGCACACACTTATTAAAATTTCTTATTGGCATACTTAACAGAAACAGATACTATGAAAAACATTTTGGCACTGACATGGGCCTCTGGCCCTCATTGCGTTGAGGAGACTCCCCACCACTCTTCAGTGTTGCCAACTTTTGTAAAAAAAATTCATATAACAAAATAGCCCAACGGTAATCTTACTTTCGGAACATACCTCATCTATTAGAAAACAAAGTTTATTCAAGAACAAAACCCATTAATGAAATGAAAAATATTTTATTACTATTATTATAATCACAGAGATCTATAATTTATATTTTTTTAGGTGTAAACCAAGAAAAAAAAAATTGTGTTCATCATGTATAACACACCTTATTCTTTATAGGATACACTGTTACTTAAGTTAGATTGATTTAATTGAATTGTATATACTAAATTATTTTTTTCTCATTCGTTCTCCAACTTGCTCTTGTTAATTATGACACATAATTTACAAAAACTTCTTTGAATTTTTTTTTAAAGTAATGTGTCATGTTCTACTTAAAATGAACATTGCTAAAAGTTGATTAATTTTTTTATTAAAATATTTTTTTTTTAAATTGGGAAGTTATAAAGAAATTTATTTCCAGATCATAAAGTTGAAAATTAAAAAAAAAAAAACTTCGGAAAATTTAAAATATTTCATGAAAACAAAAACAAAAATATAAAAGAGATTAATAGTTATTTTAAGTACCAGTATCAAAGTAAATATATTCAAAATCAAAACTGAAAAGATGAACATACCTCATTTGAAACTTCATCAGGCACTGCTTTACTTTTACCAAGGATTTGATAGTCTGATCTTTTGATTTGTGTCCTTTTCAAAAGTCTTGGGCGGTCTAATAAAATTTCTTCTATTTGTTTTAATGTTGGTTGATCAAATGCTGAAAAATCTGATTTACTCATTCTTCCATAAGATAACTTGGTTTTTTCATTCCATTTCTGAATTACAGTATCCTTAAATGGTTTGAAGTCTTCATGAATTACTTGTAGGAAATCCTCACTTCTTTTTTTCTTTTCTTCTGGTTTTTCATCAGTGGAAAGATCATTTTTTCTTTTCAAATTTCTGAAAAAATTATCCAAATTTAATATCAATAACTCAATAATTCTATGAAAGATTGATGTCAATATGCTTCATGCTTACTTTATTTCTCTATATTCAGGAGCTGCATTCAATGTTACATCCTAAAATACAGAATAAGACATTAAATGCATACATACAGAATAAATCATTATCAAGCCTTTCATTAAAAAATATAATACCTGAAGTTCAAGTAGTCCTTTCATTAAATTGCTTAAAACTGAATAAGTTTCAGATACAATTTCTTCCTCTTCTGCATTTAAATGTTTTTTAAACTCTTTTAAAGCTTCACATTGGTATAACTTATTTGTATTGATTAATCCAGGTTGCAATTTGATTCGACATTCGATTAGTTTTTCCCAAATAGCTGAAATTTACAAACATCCAAGATTAAATTATATATGTTTCCTCAGTAAATACTACCATAATCAGTTCCTTTCAGCAGTATCATCAGTGACCACTCAGTCTAGATCCACGAGATTGTTCAGGGTCAGCAGGATCTATATTTCTTTACCTAGAGCGGATCGTCCATAGAACACACTTCTGGGTGGCTGTTGTACATCTTGGAAGACCATGTGATTATAGCATAAGGGGTAAGGTCGCCACTCCTATGTCCAGTCTGTGTGAGTTCCCTCAAATAGGCTGATGGGTCCCATGAATTGTGGGAAAGGGGGAGTAGAAAAGTGTGGCCACCCATTTTAGGTGATCACTCATCCAACTACTAACCATATAAAAACATCCAACAAGCAACCTCGATGTTGCTTAACTTTGATTACCTATTGCAATTGCCTTAACTCGGCTATCTGACTCCCCTTTATAGCTTATATTTATTCAGATCCCTGTGTTTGTGAACATAAATTTGTAAAATATAAAACTGAAATTGACTATATTGTTTGTAATATATATTTAAAAGAATGTGGGGTGTTAATTGGATAATTTCATATTAAACTCATAATACATAAAGAGAAGAGGGTTAGAGTTACAGTCAGAAAAGAAACAAATGATAAATAAACTATAATACTGCTTCATTGTGTGGTTTCATTATGGTTGAAAAGACTTTCTTCCCTACTTTTACTACACCTAAAAATTAATTTAAATACATTTGTATGTTTTCCAGTAAGATGATAGTTTATATTAATAAGAAATGAAAATCATTCATTTTGTGGAAACACTTTTTTTTTTTTTTTTTTACTATGTATTTGTAAGATGATTTGAAGTAATTTTTTTATGTTTTACTTTTACCTACCTAAATATACATATATTTTTTTTTTTACCATCTGACACATGGGAGGTTGGGAGAGAGGCCCTATCTATAGGTTACCACCCTATTACAACTATGGTCATCTACTGATACATTGACTTTGTATACACTAAGGGGAAGAATTGCAATCGTGTAAAATTTGTAATTTGAGTTTTGGACAGAAATAGATGTTTTATCAATCGTTTGAATTCCTTTAATTTATATGAAGAGCTTCCATTGAATATGACCAGCCATATTTCTGATATTTTTATTTTAAGAGGCCTCCTGAGTTCTGATGGAGTAAGAACAGCGGTGCCTCGGAGAGGGTGAGTGTCTCTCTTTCAGCTTTTTCTGTTAAAATAATATGGAAACATAATTTATGGCCAGTTTTTGTATCCTAAATAATAAGGGAAATAGCCTCTACTTTAGAGCAAATGCTGAGAATGGGACTGGTTCTCAATGCAATGGTTGCAATCAGGATTCTGGTATGATGTACTGAATTGAGTTTAGCAAGGTTTCAGCAATAGCTGAGCCATACACAAAAGACCTGTAAATCCAGCTGAGCACAAACCTATGTCCTACAGGGTTTTAACATGGTGGAACAGTAAGAAACCGGAGAATATTTATTTGGTTGTGGCTAACCTTAATGATGTAATGTGTGGTTCCCAACCTAATTTATGATCAAACATAAGGTTTAGAAATTTGTAGTGATTAATATAAGAAATCAATAAATTTCCCAGGTTTAGCTCGGGAGAGAAAGGGCATTATTCTCAGCATTCTCTTTCAATTAAAGTGCTGACTAAGGTTTTCTCTGTGGAATTTTGTAAACCTATAGATGAGGACCAGTGATTAATTCTGTTGATAGCTTTTTATAACTTATTTTGAACAATAGTATTGATCTTTTCAGACCTATAAACAATCGCCAAGTCATCTTCAAACAGTAAAGATTTGACGCCTCTTGGTAAGTTAAGCCCTAGACCGTTCATCACACAACACTGAGTGACACCATTGAGATAGGGATAGATCACTTTCATTATTAATAAGAAAATTTTATATGAAGCGATAAATTGGTCCACTGATTCCCATCAGAGTTAATTTCTTATGGATGGCTAGATGGCTTATACTATTGAATGCCATATTCATACCAAATATAATGCATTCGTTTGTTGTCTATTGATAAAACCATATATGACTTCTGTCTCTAATGTGACAATATGATCTGTTGTGGGTCGTTCTTTAAGAAATCCAGACTGACAAAGCTTGAATTGGCTGTTATTTTCTATTATCCACTTCAGTATCTTTTTTACCACCCATTATATGATTTTACTTAGACAACTAGTTAGAAAAATGGGGTGGTAACTGTTAGGTTATCATTTATCTTTCCCCTTTTTTAAAATTCAGATTACCCTCGAATCTCACCAGGTGATTGTGAATTCCCTAATGAACCATATACAGTTGTAGAAACCAAGGGGCTGATTTATAGGGCTAAGTGGAAGATTTTTCATAATGTCCTAGTAGATGTTATTTAGGCCAGGTTAAGATCCTTTGATGGCATTTAAACATCTACAAGTTTCCACATCATAAATGGAGGTTATATAGTAAACTTGTCTCACAACCATTATTTTGAAGTCCTATTTCTTTCGATTTAGCATTGGTACCATGATTTACAATGTTTTTAAAAGAAATTTAGGATAGAAAATTTGCAAATTCATTAGAAATAGATTCTGAAATGTCTGATGATTGTCCATTAACTAATATAGTGCAACAGGTGTAAGAGAGATTTTTTAAGATTTTATGGACTATATTCCATACATCAGTTGATGTCATTGATGCTGTAGTAGAACCTAAAAGCGTTAGCTGCTAGCATGACAGTATTTATAATAACTTCGCTTCCATCTTCAATACTCAATTCTCTTAGAGGAATGGGAGGCGAAGAAGCCAGGGTGTAAAGGGGGAGACCAATAAGCCCTATCTAACATCTATCCGGGTTTAATTCAAAATGAAGAATTTATATTTGAAAGTTTTATAAGAATTGAAAAATGGTCACTTCGGTAAAACTCCAGAGAACAGTTCATTCTATACCACTATAGAGCCTCGAACAGCCAAGAGAAAAAGATCAATTTAATTTTTTATCATTCTGCCTCACTAAGTTTGTGTCTTACAACCCCCATAAGGAGTTATTGCCCATTAAGATCTCCAATGAACAGAAGTGGGTGGAGTAGCTGGTTTAACATATCTATCAGATGTTGAGACTCTATTGACCGATCTTGTGGGAGGTAGATGACAGAATAGGGAAATTTAGAGCCTAAGTGGATAGAGACTGCTACAACTTGAAGGTGAGAGCTAATTTGGATTTGTTATGGATAGATGAATTTGTGAATACCAATCATAACTCCTGTGATTAGAGATCAGGTCATCCTTTCGATAAATTTCATTATTTGTAATGATATTGTTCTCATGTGGTGAACAAATAACGAAACAAAGATTGAACTTTAGGAAACTAAAATTTGATGGTTGATGGACAGGTATAGGTATTTCAGACTTTAAACTTGACTTAAATTTAAATAGAGCAGGATAAATAATTAACCTTTAAATTTGTAGGTCACAATACAAGAATATAATACTTACTCAACTGATTACGAATCGACCTTCCTTTTTCAATGTCACTTTTAATGTCTCTTGCTTGTGCTGAGAAGATGTTAATACCTTTTGAGTCATCTTCTGATTCTTCCTCTTCCTCTTCTTCATCAGAACTGAAAAGATAAAAAGTATTAATAAAAGAAGAATTATAGAAAAATATTTCTCAAAGGTAAAAATTATGTACATGCAGAAGTTCAACTCTGCAGCTGAATTTGATAACATTTCTTATAGTTGACTCTAATAAACAGCCTCAAATTTGGTTTAGTAAAATTTCAAAATAGGTTGGACAGGTTAATAAAAAAATTAAATGATAAAATGAATCCTACTAGTCTCACTCAGGGCATTGTACTGTGAGGAAACATGTCACAAAAACCATATTTATCTAAACGCTGCTTAGATTTAATAGTATCATACCTGACAAAAAAAAAAAAAAAAGAAGATTTTTAATGTTATCTTGAATTGGATGTTATCCAAAGATAGTACAGTAAACTGGGGTTACTTTTCCTAATCCTTTCCCAATATACTGTCCTTAAGTTAGTATGATAATCACCAAGTTGCCCCAGTCTACAGAATACATCCAAATCTCTTTTAGTCAGATGATCTAATATTTCAGTAAATCACCAATATAAATTAAAAATTACAACTGGATTATTAAAAAAAAAAAACAGGATCACATAAAATTTAATTTTAAGGGTTGTAATTGCATATTTTAGATACATAAAAGCAGCTTAATCATTTTTACTAGGTCAACAAAAATTAAATAAGAGTTTCACCACCAAATGTCCACTTTTAACAACATTGCTCACGGAAAGATTGATGACTGACTTGGTGAGCTAATAAAAGGAAGATGGTCCTGGTGCGGTAAAAGAAAAACTCAAATAGTAGTAAAAAGATTTGCTATAAGCCAATGTTTTGCCCCATGTTGCAGTGCTTTATCAAGGCTAAAAAATATAATACAATAAAAAATAATATTACTTACACTTTTGAATCCTCAAAGCCCGTAATAGATCCTCCGTAATCACTAGAGTCATCTCCATCCACACTGTCTTCATCATCATCATTATCATTGCTATCAACCTCATCTTCAACGTCAACCTCATCATCATTGCTATCAACCTCATCTTCAACGTCAACCTTATCATCATTGCTATCAACCTCATCTTCAACGTCAACCTCATCATCATTGCTGTCAACCTCATCCTCACTTCCATGAATGTTATCATCTTGATCACTTAAATCTGAGTCTTCCTTATCACTTGCTTCATCATAATCCGATTCATTTGTCGTGGAGAGATGTGGGCTTACTTTTTCTTTTAAAAAACTTTTAAAAACACGTTTTCTGGAAGTGGGTTGTCCAGGATAAGCCACCCGCATATCAGCTTCCACATGTTTTCGTATGGCACCAGGGGATATTTCTTCATTACCTTCATCCTGAATGAAATGCGATTTAGCTATCACTAGAAAAAAAAAAGTAAATTATAAAAAAACATAAAAGGTCCCTGAGCATCATTCAAAGCAAATTATTAAGTATCTCAAAATAATTGACTGCATTTACCTTCCAAATCTTCTTCCTCTGGTTCAATAACATCAGTATCTTTAGGCTTTAAAGCCAACTCAATTTCTTTAATTAAAACCATGGCACTACTATGTCATGCTACAAATATTCTTGAAACCTCGTGGGTTTATTTACATCTAGGTTAGAGAGATATCCCAATGAGCTACAAATAAGACATAGTAAATATGAAACCTTCATAAAACTTGTTTTGACATAAATGGTGACGCACAAAACATCTTATTTTTTGGAGGAAGAAACATTATAACTTGGAAAACAGATTAAATTATAGCATATAAGTCTGCCGACTAAGATTTATTTTAGATAAAGAAACAAAAAAATACTAGTAAATTCTTGACTAATGCCCGGGCCATTTCCTTTTTGTTTAAATGACTCCTAACCAAATAGCCAGATATAATGATAATAATAATAAAGATTTAATGATTTATATAATGATATAAAACCTTTATTTGTTACTAACATCCACCTTAGATATTTGAGCCATAAGGTGAAGAATCACCAACATAGATGAGTTTTAGCATAGAATTCCCGTCTTAGATTATCTAAATCCTGTGATTAGTCCAAGCCTTTGTTAGTATTCAGATAAACACTTTAATGCAAAGAGAATCAGCTGACTGAAAATGGGAAGCTTGATAGCCGTGGCCAGAATGCTAAAGGCTACAACTACTGGAAAATTAGGCCACTTCTGGTTAATACTAATTTTTGAGTGACAGAATATTGGTTGGATGAACATTACTGGATACATTGAAGTCTTAACTGTTTGATTTCTGCTAATCTTGACGTGAGTGTAATTTCAGGGACTCACCAACACTTATAAGGAGGTCTCAGATTCATCTGCGACTAAAACCCATTGGTTTTAATGCAATTCATTAAATATTGACTTCAGCATTCACGCTGATCCTCCATAATCCTCTAATGTTTAGAATGTTCAAATATTGTCTAAGGTGGTTCGTTCTCAAAGCTTCAGCAGAAAGCTTTCATTACCTAACGGAACCATAAAGGTTTACTTCAAGACTGCACAGAAAATAATCGTTACTAAACTTGAATAGGTTTTAAATAAAGGATAAGGAGAAGAATTTTACAAAAAATAAAACTTAATTGGGTACATCTATTTATAAGCATTTCTGGAACTATCAGGTTCAGAATAGCTTACTCTTTTTATAAATAAAAAAAATCTAGTGTGATGTGCGCAACCACCAACTCACTTACCACTCGAACCAAAACATTGTATAGATTGCTTGGGCATTATCTATTTTTGTGATTTTCGAAAAAAAAAATTTAGAAGCCAGGATAGACAAAAATTATGAACAAATAATTTATATTTTGATGTTGCCATAAAGTTCCTATTTTAGAGTTTCTTGAGGTGGTAGTAACAAATCTAAATTTTGCTACAAAGAATCTTGATGATGCTATAAAGTTTATATTTTAGAGTTTCGTGAGGTGGTATCCAAATTTTGTATCTGAAAAGAATATGACAGTTTAACAAATATATGGAAGTCATAATGCAATGAGGGAATAGTCGGTTTATCTCGGTTTTGCCCGTCTGAATCGAACGCCTTTATTTTTCCCTTTAGTTATCCATAAACTTCCTTAATATTTTGTATTTATATATTGTTAAAATAACAATGGATTAAAAACAATAAAAACTGTTAATTAAAAAAAATAATGGTACTTTAGGGAAAGATTTTTTTTTTAAATCGTCATTTAAGCCCTGTCAGACTACTTCAATGAGGATAAGACCTAGATTATATAAAAGACCATTTTGTGGATTATCTCTATTGGAAGTCTGGTGAAAAAAAAGACCATTTTATTTTACACTGATATGGTGAGTTTAATGAAAATCGTTAGAGCCGTTTTCGAGAAAGTATGAAAAATCGATTCTACAAAGTGGTACCTTTTTTTTAACTAAGGGAACCCCAAAAGATGTATTTCCGTTAAAATCTCCTATTCACAATTTTTCATGATCACGATACTTTCCCTTACTATCTATTCCATATAAAAGTGAATGAAATTAAAAAACGAGTGGACAACATTACTCATGAAGTGTGGTACTGTTTTCACTTTAGAAACTAAAAATTTACATTAACAACGAAAAACTTCACTTGAAATATAAATGAGCCAAAAAATGATCTTGGTGAAACCATAAACTGACAAAATCAAGTACTGACCTGGGGTGCAATTTGAGTAATCTTGGTTAACATCTTATTTCAACCATTTAAGCCCTTTGCAGTCTATTTGTTTTATGTTAGAGCAATATGATTTTACAGGCTATGCAGCAAGATGCTCAGCCTTCTATTGCTTTTTTATATTTACCATAATGGTGTTATGACAAAACCACTTTTCACTAAAATGCTTCCACTCTTTATCCAGTGGTCTGAGTAAATGGAGTGCAGAAAATTGCTTCAACAACAGATACTCCTTCATTGATGTCATCTGAAAACCATCTATGTGTCTCTTTCAAACAATTAATTTAGAGATCAATTAAGATAGCCAGCAAGGGTGAAACCATAAAATCATAAGAAAATTCTTAGATCTCAAAAAGTAGGGTTCAAAATTAAAATTAAGCCTGTTCAATAAGTAATAAATACAATATGAACTGGATTTCAGTCATGAAATATGACCTTAGGTTAATAAAGAATAAACAACAAACCGTCTCAAAAGCAGCACTAAGATGTGGACAATGCAATGATAAATAAAACCTAAAATATTAAAAAAGCAGATTTATCACAAGATCTACAGTTCTTGAACATCTTAGACTTTTTCCTGTAAATATCCAAAATATAATACAAAAACGTTTCTCACAATTAGTGCCATCATCATTTGAGAAATACTAGACCTAAAACATTAACTTGAATATATTTATATATTATAATACATAGAAAAGATTGAGAAATATGTTGGTCTGTTTCACCCATTACATCTGTTACACTCCACTAATTTTAGGCTTAACGAAAAAAAAATTGGATTAAATCTAAGGTATGTACAATCTAGCAAGACTCTAAAAATAATTAAACATTGATTCCATTGGGACAAAAAACAATCCTTTCAGGTTTTCCAGGTCAGTCTTTCCAGCAAACAGTATATTTTATGCTGTTAATTTATTACATTTAACAATACATTTTGAAGAGCAATAAATATTAATATTAAATATATTATTGGTTTGACCCAAAGCACATTGTAATAAAAAGAACTAATCAAATAGACATAAAAAAATTAAAATGGTAAAAAAATAGGAATGAACTTGAATTTATTTGCATTAAAAATAGAACTAATAATGGATTATTTACACAGATGACAATACATTAACACTCAATGAACCTTTCTATCAGGAACAGGAAGGGGTTTTCAGCCACAATAACTTCCATCCTGTGATCAAACACACCTGTAAAAAAATGCTCCACAACCATTAGGCTGCTTCACAGATCTTCATGAAATAGTGTTTTCAATCTTATTTAATTTCATTTTTTTGGAATGATATTTGAAGAAACAAACAAACAGGTAAGAAGTTTCTATTTTTTAAAATAACTAAGTACTACATTGGCAACTTGTCAGCACGTTTTTACTCTAAAATTTCATACTTTATAAATTTTTCTTTAAAAAAATTTTTTTAAAAATTATTCTATCAAATCCATTTCCTTGTTTTTGAATAAAATTCCTGAGTCATGACAACTACAATTTTTCAAACAACAAAAAAAATTTTTTTTCTTTAAAAAACTAGTTAATGGTGGTGGTGTGCAAAAATTGATCCAGTAAATCAATTTTATTTAAGAATTGCTGATGATTTTGAGGTAAGATGGAACAAATAATATTCCTAATAAGAAAATGGTTTTTGTTGAGTAAGTTCTATTAATCTAAATGTTTTAGTTTTCCTTTTTGCTGGTCAACAATCACTTAAAAATGCTTTACGGTATTTCAGCTAAACCATTTTTTTTTTTTTTAACTTTACCATATGAATCATTTAACAGTGAGTACCTGATTATATTTTTAAATGTCCAAATGTGAATTGGTTTTGAATAAAAATAAATTAATCAGTATTTATAATTTTTCTTGTTTGCGAGCATCAAATAATAATTCTATCAAATCCATTTCCTTGTTTTTGAATAAAATTCCTGAGTCATGACAACTACAATTTTTCAATCAACAAAATAAATAAATAGTTTATTACTATTTTTTTCTTCCTTTTTTGACCACAACCCTGATCATCTCCTATAGGTACAAATATAATCTCATTCCCATAAAATTAAAGAGATAGAGGAAAACATAAGGAACATTTTTTCAGCTTTAATAAATATTTGGTATATATTTTCTTAATCCCATGTATTGATTATTTATTTAAAAATATCAACATTAATCAGAATATGACCCAAAATTTGTTTGAAAATTTAATGAATGTGCTAGAGCAGTTGCCAGACAACTAATATCAAAATAAACTTTTTTTTTTGGTGATGTAAAGGTTGCCAAGTAATCATTATCAAAACAAACAGGTGATTTTACAACACAAGTTTTTGCTTCTAGCTTACTTTGATCAAGGAGTTAAGATTCGTGTTATTTTATTAATTTTTAAAATTTACCAAAAATAAGATTTAAGGTTAAAGGTTTAGAAGGTTGGCATTTAGTGACATTAAGTAACAATAAATACTTCTCAAGTAATGGTTTACAGTGCCCTTTTCTATTCATTTTAATTTTTCTTTTTTAGAAATTATTCATTCAATGAAATTGATGAAGTAGTTCGTTTAATAATTGGAATAATATTTTCTTTAAGGTTTCTTTTTTTCAGGGGGTCTCTAATTTTCATCTTTCATTTCAAGACCTTTTTTAGAGACTGTCCAGGTTTTCTGAAATCTCTTGGAAAGAAGGACTGATTTATTAGAAAATTAACCCTCAGATTATGATAAATAAAACATAAGAAATGCCAGTCCAGAGGATACAAGTACAACAGTATTTTAATATATCTCATCATTATCTATTAAGATTTACGACCATTACATCTCTCAACATTATTTTTTACATAAAAAAAAAAGAAAGAAATATTTTAATAAGTAACTAGGGATTACAGAAAACTTCATATTATACCTCACTATTACAGGTATTTATAAATCAATTTATAGTGATAAATTCTTTATTTATAAAGAATTAATTATACTGATAAACTCAGATTGGGTACCCATCAAGATGCAGATAAGACAGAGCTGGGAAGCACAGTTTTTGTGACTCTGGTGCCATAGTCATCATCATCAATCGGCACCATAACTCATCACTGGGTTCTGGCCTCCTCAAGTGCAGTTGTCCTCTAGCTTCGGACACAAAACAGGTTTCTCAAATTTTCTTTTACACTGTCAGCCCATGCCCAAGGTACTGCCTTTTTATTTGTGCTATGTCCTTCTCTAACACGTGTCACAGAAACTGTGCAGTCCGGCACTACATTTCTGAGTCTTGATATATGACAGGCACCAAGGTGTTTCATTTATTACCATAAAATGTTAAACTATATTTCACCTAGTTTTCTTCTTACTGATACATTCTTCACAAGCCGAATTTCTTCACTGACTTAGCATTTGGTTAACCAGAACTTGTGTTTACATTGAGATTAGAAGCTATAAGACAGTGTGGAAAAAATTGTTGGTTAGAACTATTTCTTTTTAACATCAATATATTTTAATGCAGGAGGCATTGGGTGGAAAAATATCCCAATTTCATTTTGGTAAAATATTTAACTTTGGAGGATTCGAACTTGTTCATTTGTCTCTCTCAAATACCAGTTAATAATTTATTTGAGAGACTTAGAAAGTAAAACCTTAGAGAATAAATGATTTGAATTTATAAAACAATCATAAATCCACATTGCAACAGTTAAAAAAGTTTTTTCATAACTAATTACAGAGTATTACTAAAATTATGATGCTACTAAGTTTTAGATGGAATTTGGAAGATTTGAATTCCTAAGCTCCCATTGTATATGAGGGATTTTTTTTTTTTAAGGCAATCCATAGCGAAGGTGATGTTTACCTGGTTACCTACAGGTGACCAAACTATTCTAACCATGGTGGGGAGTCAAGTTCTTCATTTGTGGGACTGCCACTCCATGAAAAAGTCAACGCCCCAGGCCGGATTTGAACCGGCCCTGCCCGCAGACCTCAGAACAATAGACCTAGGCCTACGGACGGCCCTATGATGAGAGATTGAGAAGTGAAGTTTAAGTTGATATTTTAAAAAAAATAAAAGGAGAAAAATATTTAATGGCTTAAGTCATTATCTGAAAACTAATTTTCAAAAACTGACATGCTTAAGGATAAACTACTTAACAATTTAGAAGCACCTGTAAAGTTATTAAGTCAGCGATTCATGACATCTGTGCCACAAGATTCTTGAAATATGTTGCCACTGCCTGGCCAAAATGATGATTATTACTTTTTTTAACAATTTTTTAATTGATTGACACTACATTAGATTTCACTGTAGTATCATTTTAATTTATCTTATTATTTAGTAAACTACCAAATTTCTATAATTATTAAAAGAGTACTGTGACAAAGAATCACTAAGTTGATGCCAAAATTTTCTAAAAATTTAATAGCAAGAAAGAAGAAAACAAATAGTAATGAAAAATTTTGGATGAAAACCTCATCCAAATCTCAATGGCAGTGACTTATAGAAATCTCACATAGAAATAAAACTTTTATTTCTAGAAGTTAACAACTTTTTGTAATAAGCTAAGTCAAATAGATAAACAGCCTTCAATTCATTGAAATATAAGCGCTATTCTTTAATACTTATGTTGCAATAAACATTTTAAGTACAGTGCATAAGGTAATACTAAAAATCCATTAGTAATAAAATACACTTATAAAAACTAGTTAATGGGACTGTTTTATATTCTAAATTATATAAAAAGCTTTTTTTTAAACATTTTTATTACATACACAAAATAGGTAAATTCTTAAAGGGTCAAATACTTGCAATTATTTTACTACTTTATTTTATTTTTTAAATAATAAAATCAGTTCTTGACTTATCTTACTTAGGCCAATAACAAGGAAGAAAATTAACATATTTAAGTACATTTCCTAAAATACTGACAAACAAAAATTCTTCCTGTATACAAAGCTATGTTTTCTAAATACTTCAAAGAATTTATCTTTTTTTTTTTTTAATATATAACAGTGCTTAAATAATCTTAAATATACTAACAGACATCAGTGGAAACATTAATAACGTTATAAAACTAGTTTACACTTCTTATTCATTAGATAAAGAAAGCTAACAGTCAAAAAGTTTTTATGTGGTAAAGTCTTTAATTTGATATACATACTAATTAAATAACTTTGGAATGTTTAATTGTTTATCAGGTAAAACCTAAACAATTTATTTAAACAAACACTTAAAAATAAAGAAAGGCACAGCAGAGAAAGAAGGATGGTACAACAAAAATGAAAATATTATGCCATAAGGAAACAGCTAATGAACTAGTAAACATACTTGTTGAGAATGTTAAGTATGTCATTATAAATGGAAATTGGCTGAAAATAGTATGCATAACAGCATGAGGAAAGGTGATGAAGCAATTTACTTATTATTAGTCTATAAGTAATGACTGAAGTCGCAACTTCAACGTATCCAGCTTGGATTGTTATCCAAGACCATGATCTTCGAAAAACCCCTGTGGAGTTTCTTCCTGAAATATTGAAAAAAAAAATTAGGAAATTTTAAATTTAATGAAGACAGGACAATTTTTAAAACCTTAAAAAGATAATATAAAGGAAACAATTTAAAAATATCACAGAAACCAACTGTAACAATAAAAAAGGTATGATGATTTGGTGATAACAGTTAAGCCTTAATAAATGTGAATAATTTATTGTGCATATATAGTAGCATTAGATCCTAATAAAGCAAATGGCATGCTTATATAATTTGAATAATGACAATTAAACAAATGCCAGATTAAATAATATTTTTACAAGGTGGCCAGTGATGGCATATGTTGAAGCTCATTTAGTTTAGGAAAAAATTAATATGTTGACAATAGAAACTAATAATTAAAAGACAGAAAATAAAATGGGATATGACCAGGAAAGGTAGACCACTTAATACAGGGACACAGCCACAAACGTTTATAAACTGAAAAGTACATATTACCCACTGACACAGTTAGTGACTAAACATGGACCTACTGGGCACTACCTGAAAAGATTTGGATAGACACATAAATGTAAATAGGATCAACAGATAGTGCAGGACTTCAAACATTTATTCTATGACTATAGGCTGCTTGAACCGGACAGAGCCAAGTTAATAGGACAAATGGTCATAAATAGACTGTTCTGGTCCGTGATTTAGCACATTTTTTATTTTTGGCTAAAAAGTAACATTATTTCTGAACCAATTTAATTTATTCTCGGTGTTAATTCATATTTAAAAATTGTTTATTTACTTTATTTTATTTGTTTTCTATTGATATGTGTCAAGATATAGTCAAAATGGTCTTATAAGACCATATCGCTGCTTTGCTTTAATCGTGGCATGTCTGACAAAATTTCGTATTTGATGTATTCCATAGATTGTATCGTAGACTGGAGTTAATTTGTGACATCCCTACTAACTTCGAATAGACTGTAGGGCGACACCAGTAAAGGAAATAACCCCAGTCAACTGTACTATCTGTGGAATACATCTAATTCAAAACAAAATTTAAAAAAAAGTTATTTGTCATGTTAGTTGACATCAAAGATGTGTCAATATTAAAACAAAGCAGCGATATATAGAAGCAGATATGTTCTCAAAAAGGTGGTCAAAAACAAAAGCCAATTTTTAAATTAAATTTATGTATCATTACACTTATCACCTATTATTATTTTTTTCAATGAATGAAATCCAGAGTAGAATTAGAAACTATTTATAACCATGCATGTACCAAAAAAATGATACCACATTCTAAATCAGCATCCTCAAAAAAACTGTTAACATACTGTAACCAAAGTTTTATGTTATGATAACTTCAGAATACTGATTGCTCCTATGGCAACTTGTTTAGGTCTAGCTAACTAGCCAAGAAATCCACTACTGTTTCATCAAAATTAGTTGTAAATTAGTATTTAATAGTATATAATTATGTGATTATTTGATCGTATTTAAAAAATATTTTATTTTTACATCCATTCAATAATCCTAGGAATGAAATATTTCACGAAAGAGTGGAATTCTTCTTGAACTTAATATGTAATATGGAATTAATCAACTTAATATGTATGACCATGGGCTGGGGACTGGTAATGAAGTAGGAAATGTGTTTGAAGTGCAATCTGGTGGGCAACAATGGGATACTTAGTCTATGACTTTATTACACCCTGATAATATTGGTCTTGTTATTAATGAAGAAAAAACAAAATTCTAGAAAGTCTCATAAACAGAAAACAGAAAATCCTTGGACCACATTACAATCCTTAATCTCAACTTCAAAACTGCCAAGCCAAGCTTATAAAAAAGAATGACGCAAATTGGGTAATAGAATTATGGCAGTTAACAGAACCTACTTTGTCTCAGTTCCTTTCTAAAACAACAAAAATAGCTCCTTTGAATGGATAGCTCATATGTGATATTAAACATAACAGGTAACCTTAAAATACCAAAGGTAGTAAAAGGTAAGACACAACACGAATTACTTTTTCTGTTTTCACAGTAATGCACTTATTAATTCACTTTTATTTCTGTTTTAGAGGGTTCGGAAAAAAAAAAAAAAAAGATTTAAAAATCCCAATTAATATCAGTAGTTTAACAAAACAAGATCTAAATGGGTCGAGGTGAAGAAGGGTTTGTCATTCATTTAGTGTAATAATAATACCGGTAATGACAAGTGGTGTTGAAACTTGAGTGTTTGTGGATGTAAGTCAGCATTATCCGAAAAAAGATTATGAGAAGAAATTCCTGAGTAAATGAGAATAATTTTCTCTTAAAAGCAATTAGGCTTAGATAGGATGAGGATGGACAGAATGCAAAACTCCGCTTATTCAAGTCTCTTTTCTTACCACAACTGCTTATATGGAATGGAGAGCTGGATTCTGAAATAGAGGCTGTTAAGCCATGTTATTGCTACTGGAATGAAGTTTTTTTAGGAGAAATGTAGAAAAACAGATGGTCCAAAATGATAGGATTAGAGGGTAGATGAATGTACATCCGATCACAGGGATCCTAGAGAAGGACACACAGAGTTGGTATGAACATGACTGCCACTTGGACCATCACTGAGACCTTATAAAAACCATGGAAGGTGTGACCGGTTTAAAGAAGACCAAAAAGGCGAGCAAGAACCTCCTATATCAACAAAATGAAATGAATAAGGGACATAGGGGAAATATCTTGTGAGAAATGAGGAACCTTACCAGCGGCAGAAATGTATATTACCAATGATGTACATTTCTGGTTGATGCAAATGGGTGGAAGAGAAAGAAGAGAAAGGCTTGGACCATAGAGTCAAATCTAAACACTTTTGATGCCATGTGTGTAAGTTAATCAGATCTATAAATAGACTTTTATTAAAAAGATTATTAAATATAGGGAAGGGCCAGGAAACCTACCAGAAGTTTACATACCAAAGAACAAACAAATTTAAGCTCCAACCTGATCTCTCTCAGTGCAATCAACTGTGATTCAGATTAATCTTCGCCAAACAAGGTTTTAGCAGCTGTAGCACAATCATGAAGTAATCAATCTTTTGAACAAGATATCATTTTTGAATATTAAAGATTAGTGCTTTAATAAAGTGGTGTAATTAATTAAATTATATGATTAAGCTATTCCATTTGCTCCACTAAATGATGCAGATTCTATTTTCATCTCTATTCTCCAACCCTCTACTGTGAATATAAGAATGTATAAAAAATTGGCACATGATATGCTAAGGTCTGGCCATCCATAGGCTCTAAATGAGGCCTTAATTATGGAAAATATGAGTTTTTGCATTTTTGTGGCGAATGGGTTTTTGTCCCTAAAGTAGGGGCAAGGTGTCCCAATGTGTCCCTGTAGTAGTGGCATGATTTCCCAGTGGTATGATGAAGCAATCCCATTTCCCGCAGTTACTTTACCCAATTTGAAGAGACAATTTGAAGCTTCCTCTGGGACATGTTGCTCCATTGGGAGCAAAATGGTTAAAAATAAATAAATAAATTATTTTCTGTTTTGTATTTTCAGTTTGAGCAACCAGAGCTGAAATACATGGTTGGAGAAATTGAACACAATTTAAATTAGTGGTTCTGACAGGTGGTCTTGTGAGAGCCTTTAGATGTATGTATTTTACGGTAGGGTACACAACATAGATTTTATAAGGAATCATTGTTACAACTGTTTATTGTTAGTTGAACAAACAGATAAATACATTACAATAATTCATCAAAAAGCACTTTTAAGCAACTTAATTTCTTGAAGGGGGGACCCAAGTTGGAAGTAGGAGTGGTCCACAAATTCTCCGTGTTTGGAACCACTGATTTAAATGAACAAATAAAGTCAAGACTAAAATACGGAAGAAAATAGGCACCATTAAAAAAACAAAACAGAAACATTAACACATAACTATTCTCAAATATTTTTAATAAATTCCTTTTCTAAGAATAAAGATTAAAATCTTTAAATTCTTATCCTTTATATTCAGATCGGCTTGATGAACCGTAGATGTGTATTTTAACAATTAATTGTGTTTCTAATTGTTGAAATCAAGAGGTGTTCCTAAAAATTCATATTGTTTATAGTTATGGATTAATTTTAAACTTGTCAAATCAATAAATTAAATAAAACAAAATAAAATAATAATGTTAGATAAAAAATAAAATAATAAAAAGGGGTAACAGAATAAGATAAAAAAATAATTGGAACTAAAAAAAAAAATGATATTAGAAATAAAATAAATCCATTATTATTTATAATTATAAGTTTCATCTGATAAGCCAATATATTATTTCAATTAGTAAAATTAAAGTGTTAAATTAACAAAAGATGAGAAACAGAAAGCAAAGAAGAGAATGAATCTACAATCTACTTCAATACTACAAACTACAAGCAGGGAGTTGCAACATATAATTTTGACAAAATAAGAAAGCGCTCGGAAAAGCTATTTAAATGAGCTATAGATGAGTTAATATTTATTCTATTATTATTGAGACAAAGGCAGATATAAGTATAAACGAGCGTTTTGTTTTGCCAAAGGGCCTATATGTTGCAAGCCCTCGGAATTATTTCAAAAATAACATACCTATAAGCTGTAATGAGGAACCATCGAGGATCTGTTAAGGCAACATGTAGACCCTTTTCCAACTGACAACACTCAACGCGCGGTTAATAACAGAGGAAAGACTCTTAAGCGTATAATACTTTATAACATTATAAGCATGCTAGGTTCGTGCATATTAAAATTGTGTGCATTTTCTTTCTTTATAGGATATTTTAAGGCCACTATGAAAAATGTTTTTGTTTCTTTTTTTTTCATGTGAAGTTTTTCAAAACAATAAGTTTAAGATTGATGTATAATATATATGTTTGATATTGGTAAAAGATTTAAAGTGGTTTAAATAAAAGCAAACATTGTTACAATTATTTTAAAATTTTTTTATTAAAATGAAACTAGAATATGGACAGAGAGTTTCAATAATCAGATCTTAATAATTGTTTCTATACCAATAATATATTATAATTAATTAATTCTGAATAGTAAATAATATTATATGCTATAACATTTTTTAATATCTTAATCATTTTGGAGATAAAAATTCTTCACATAATTTAAACAAATTTAT